>NW_027005108.1:69818-143405 GCF_036934945.1 Oncorhynchus masou masou
GTAAAGGGGCTGAATAATTTTGCACGCCCAATTTTTCAGTTTTTGATTTGTTAAAAAAGTTTGAAATATCCAATAAATGTCGTTCCACTTCATGATTGTGGTCCCACTTGTTGTTGATTCTTCACAAAAAATACAGTTTTATATCTTTATGTTTGAAGCCTGAAATGTGGCAAAAGGTCGCAAAGTTCAAGGGGGCCGAATACTTTCGCAAGGCACTGTATATGTCTGTGTGTGTGTGTGCGTGCGTGAGAGAGAGAGAGAGAGTCTATGTGATGTATTATATATGTCTGTGTGTGCGCATGCGTGCGTGTGTGCGTGTGTGTGTGTGTGTGTGTGTGTGTGTGTGTGTGTGTGTGTGCGACGTGCGTGCGTGCGTGCGTGTGTGCGTGCGTGCGTGAGGAGAGAGTCTATGTGATGTATTATATATGTCTCTGTGTGTGTGTGTGTGTGTGTGTGCGTGCGTGCGTGCGTGCGTGCCTGCGTGCGTGCGTGCGTGCGTGCGTGTGTGTGTGTGTGTGTGTGTGTGAGAGTCTATGTGATGTATTAGATATGTCTGTGTGTACTGTAGAGTATTACATGGGTTCATTTGTCAGTGTGTGTCCCCGGCTCCCAGACACCCTATAGGGGTGGTGATGCGTTTGAGACTTCTGTTCTGAGAGCCTCGTTCAGTCACCATGCAACCAGCGTTGACAGGATGACCCCTCAGTGGCCCCTGTTATTACTACATGATCACACACACAGACAGACACACGCAGGCACATTAGCCTGGGCCTTCACCCCCTCACAGTCCAGTCCATACACAGCTGTAAAACAGTTAGGCTGGCACTCTTCAGCCCAGAAAATCCTTCACAGATCCTTTAAACTTGGCATGGTTGTAAGTGGCTACCAGGAAATATGATTCCTATAGTGTGCATGTGAGTGATCCCATATTTCCAGCCAGGTCACTCCATGATACTAAGTCAGTATACGTCCATCCATGTCTGAGGACGTCGGGATGACTTGGGAATCCTTCACGAGGGGCAACTGTAGCTGGTACCTTCGACCAATAAGCGCTGTTTCCTTCAACAATATGCGCCGTTACCTTCAACAATAAGCACTGTTACCTTCAACAATAAGCGCTGTTACCTTCAACAGTAAGCGTTACCTTCAACAGTAAGCTGTTACCTTCAACAATAAGCGCTGTTACCTTCCTCAACAATAACACTGTTACCTTCAACAATAAGCGCTGTTTCTTCCTGGCACAATAAGCTCTGTTACCTTCAACTGTAAGCGCTGGTACCTTGACAATAAGCGCTGTTTCCTTCAACAATATGCTGTACCTTCAGCAGTAAGCGGTTACCTTCAACAGTAAAGCGTTGTTACCTTCAACAGTAGAGCGTTGTTACCTTCAACAGTGAGCTGTTACCTTCAACAATAAGCTGTTACCTTCAACAGTAAGCGGTTACCTTCAACAGTAAACGCTGTTACCTTCAAAATAAGCGCTGTTACCTTCAACAATAAGCGCTGTTACCTTCAACAATAAGGGCTGTTACCTTCAACAGTAAGCGTTGTTACCTTCAACAGTGAGCTGTTACCTTCAACAGTGAGTAGCTGTTACCTTCAACAATAAGCGCTGTTACCTTCAACAATAAGCGATGTTACCTTCAACAATAAAGCTGTTACCTTCAACAATAAGCGCTGTTACCTTCAACAGTAAGCACTATTTACCTTCAACAGTAAGCGCTGTTACCTTCAACAATAAGCGCTGTTACCTTCAACAGTAAAGCGCTGTTACCTTCAACAATAAGTGCTGTACCTTCAACAGTAAAGCGCTGTTACCTTCAACAGTAAGCTGTTACCTTCAACTATAGGTTTTGGTTTTGCTGGGAGGTTGTGGACGGGGATGGCGGATGTGTGTAAGCATTTGTCTCTCTGGTGCAAAAGGTTTGAATCAAGTGATAGAAAGTTGCTTTTGAGATTTTAGTTTTAAAGCCAATCCGAACTAACCCTTACCTTAACTAGACAGGTTAATTCCTAACCTTAAGATTTCTCGTCCAATACCTAAAGTTAACCCAAACCTTATCCATTATGAATTAATGTCTAAACTTAACCTAAACACTTTGAAATTTGACATTTGGAACATCTTCTAAAATGGATGAACGTCTGATTGCGATGTGAGACTGTAAAAGCTTGTTGATATTTCAGTTGCCTTCCATAGTTTCCACATTGGCTTGTGAATATTGGGCAAACGTGGGTGGTATGTGGGAAATGTTCATTTGTGAGTATGTACTGAATAAGTGTGTTGGATATGTGTGCGTGTGTGTGTGTGTGTGTGTGTGTGTGTGTGTGTGTGTGTGTGTGTGTGTGTGTGTGTGTGTGTGTGTGTGTGTGTGTGTGTGTGTGCGTGCGTGCGCGTGCGTGTGCGTGCGTGCGTGCGTGCGACGTGCGTGAGTGAGTGAGTGAGTGGCGTGCGTGAGTGAGTGTGTGCGTGCGTGAGTGCGTGCATGGTGCGTGAGTGAGTGTGTGTGTGTGCGTGCGTGCGCGCGCCAGTGTGTGAGTGCATGCGTGTGTGAGTGCGTGTGAGTGCGTGCGTGTGTGAGTGCGTGCGTGTGTGAGTGCGTGCCCCGAGAAAAGAGAGCCTCTACTCACCCCCTTCTCTCTCTCCCAGCTCTGATTACTGCTGTTTTGGCAGCTGACTCTAAGTAATGGACGCCTGGCCTGTCAGGGAAATTTGTAGCTGTCTCCTTTAGGGCTCTTCATTCCAATCAGCAACTGTCACCTCAGCCTGCATGTCTCATTATTAATGACCACTGGCCAAGGAGTGCAGCAACCCAGTAGACTGAGGCCAGCAGAAAGACAAAGGCCCTCTGCTTAAACCAACGGTAGAAGTCAAAGACATTGGAACATGGAACAGTTAGTTTGCTCAGTGTGTTGGTTTCCCACGTGAGATCTGCTGTGAGGATGACGTAATGTCAGGTGATATGCCTCTGGTTTCCACACCTGATATTTGGTCAAGGCCGAGGAGTTCATCGCTGAACAATGTCTTCGTGAATCCTTATCTGATGATTGTGCTAGTAAATCTAAGGGTATTAATGAAAGATGGCCTTCGAGGGAGGGACTACTAAAAGAAACGTTTGAAAGGCCAACATTTGTGCCTGTGACAGAAAAAGAAACAGTTGAGTGCGACTGGTGAGAGTGTGTGTGTGTGTGTGTGTGTGTGTATGTGTGTGTGTGTGTGTGTGTGTGTGTGTGTGTGTGTGTGTGTGTGTGTGTGTGTGTGTGTGTGTGTGTGTGTGTGTGTGTGTGTGTGTGTGTGTGTGCGTGCGTGCGTGCGTGCGTGCGTGCGTGACTGATATGGGGGCCATATTTAGAGCCAGGACATGGGCCCACAGCTGCACTGTAAATCACTCACCTCCATCATCAGAGGGACCAAATGGCCATCCTTACCATGAACTAAGGAGGGTGGTGGGGGGGCTCTGCACCTGTCACTATATAACAAACACCTTTCTTCTCAAGTCCTTTCAACAAGTCACACTTATGGCTAAGAAAGACAAGACACACACCTAAACAGTACTAGTGTTACTCATTCACAATGGAGTTTCTAAAACCCCCACCATGATGTGGATTTATCATTGTGCATTATCAAAATACTATGACACTAATGTTTCAGAATTCTACACTTGACAATCATGGACTATCACACGAGACACTGTTAATTAAACGTATCCTGATTGGTGCATTCAACTAGCACAAAAACACTTCCTGTCCATTTCCTGAATCAAGACGTAGCTTTTAGGACAGCTGAAATGAGTTGTAAATGATACATAACACCATACCCTTGAAAACGTGTCACAGGGTAGTTTAATCCCACAGGCCTCAAATTCAAATCTGGACGTCCAAGCCAGTTCCACTGCTTTTGTTATTCTTCCCCTCTAATCAGGACTGATTTAGACAGTGGCACACCAGGTGGGCCATTAACTATCAAGTAGAACAGAAGACCAGCAGTACCCGGGACCTCGTAGGGTGAGATTTGAATACCCCTGCCCTACAGGTATAGAGGGCTCTGTAATTCTACTAATCTGATTATACATACAGTACCAATCAAAAGTTTGGACACACCCACTCATCTTTATTTTTAAAATGTTCTACATTGAAGAATAATGGCAAATATAGAATATATTTTGATTTGTTTAACACTTGTTTGGTAACTACATGATTCCATATGTGTTATTTCATAGTGTTGATGTCTTCACTATTATTTTACAATGTGGAAAATAGTAAAAAATAATGAAAAGCCCTTGAATGAGTCGGTGTGTCCAAACTTTAGACTGGTACTGTATACGTCAACTGAAGTTGACATATACACATTTAGGTATTGCAATGCATTATGGTATTTAGGCATTGTGGGTCGCTCATTTGCAGTGGAATCCTGTTTAGTACAAAGGCTCATTAGATAACGACGTTTACATTTTTAGGAAGTCTTTTATCATTTACATTCACTCCAGCTTCCTCATACTATTGTACTCAGGTTTTCCCTTTCCTCTAGCCGAATGTTTTGTAATGAGTTTCAATAGAGCAGAACTAGAGTTCACCCACATCAACGTTACGCCTACCAAACATCAATACTGGTACTTTATCTACGTGGGGTTAAGGACACTGAAAACACGGTCTGGTAAAATAAGAGAAGAGACAAACAGGTCTGTCTGGAGAATGTCTTCTACTGCTGACAGACCATACGTTTGTGGGGAATCTGTTCTAATGCTGACAGACCATACGTTTTGTGGGGAATCTGTTCTACTGCTGACAGACCATACGTTTGTGGGGAATCTGTTCTACTGCTGACAGACCATACGTTTGTGGGGAATCTGTTCTGGGAATCTGTTCTGCTGACAGACCACACGTTTGTGGGGAATCTGTTCTACTGCTGACAGACCATACGTTTGTGGGGAATCTGTTCTACTGCTGACAGACCATCGTTTGTGGGGAATCTGTTCTAATGCTGACAGACCATACGTTTGTGGGGAATCTGTTCTAATGCTGACAGACCATATGTTTGTGGGGGAATATGTTCTAATGCTGACAGACCATCGTTTGTGGGGAATCTGTTCTAATGCTGACAGACCATACGTTTGTGGGGAATATGTTCTAATGCTGACAGACCATATGTTTCTGGGTAATGTGTTCTAATGCTGACTGACCATAGGGGCACGTAGGGTGATTGTTTGTGGGGAATGTGTTAATGCTGACTGACCAGAGGGCCACGTAGGGTGATTGTTTGTGGGAATGTGTTAATGCTGGCAGACCACGTAGGGTGATTGTTTGTGGGGAATGTGTTAATGCTGACTGACCATAGGGGCACGTAGGGTGATTGTGATGGATGTGGTGCATACGAGATAGAGTCGAGCAATCAGAGATCCTTGTCGTCAGCTTGTGAGCGGTGATAAGATACAAACATTTCTACAAAAGTCTCCGTAGAAATAGACTATTTTTTTTATTTAACCTTTATTTAATAGGCAAGTTAGTTAAGAACAAATCCTTATTTACAATGACGGCATTGGAACAGTGGGTTAACTGCCTTGTTCAGGGGCAGAACAACAGATTTTTACCTTGTCAGGTCAGGGATTCGATCCAGCAACCTTTCAGTTACTGGCCCAACGCTCTAACCACTAGGCTACCTGCTGCCACAGACATCTTTATTTAAAGGGTTTTTAATCCTTTGTGTAAATACTTGTTTTTAGGTTGAGTATCCAGAATGAAGGTGGTGAGTATAAGGTATGCATTTGTTCACTGATCTGTCGATGGGATTATCACAACCTAACTATTAAGCTTTTTACCATTGATTACCCCACAGAAAGGTTAAATGACACAATTAAGCATTGTATTAAGCCAAGTAATAAAGGCCTCATCGTAGGGTTAAACCCTTCCTTATGGGTTTAAATCTACAAATGAACATCCATCACACTTTTGAGTGACTTCTGTTAAATTGTTAAATCCAAGAAGTCCCTTCCATTCATTGTAATTGTTGTATTTCTTTGTGTGTTTACCTGCAGTGGAGCGGTCGGTCTGTGTGGGCGCTCCTCCCACTGCCAAGTCATCACTCATTAGATAGAGCAAGGCGCTGTTTTGCAACCGCCGCCTATCAGCAGCCAAACAAACTCTCATTTAATAATAGAAAACAAGACGAGAGAGGGGGAGGAGGGAGCGGGAGGCTGATGATAATCTGTGTGGGTACAACAGCAAACCCTCCTCTAGAGGGGACTCAGTTCAGTGAGATCTGAACCGGCATCAGTCAACAAGCGGGGCGCATTCCAGCGTGCTTCCTAGCGTTTGTGTTTATCAGTGGTTTTGGGTGTGTGTGTTTGTGTGAGCGGCAGTGGTGCATGGCCAGATAGCACATACCATGTTTCTATGGAATATCGCTTTAAGTTGAGTGGCCATTTATGTGTGTGTGTGTGTGTGTGTGTGTGTGTGTGTGTGTGTGTGTGTGTGTGTGTGTGTGTGTGTGTGTGTGTGTGTGTGTGTGTGTGTGTGTGTGTGTGTGTGTGTGTGTGTGTGTGTGTGTGTGTGTGTGTGTGTGTGAGGCGGCAGTGGTGCAGGGCCAGATAGCACATACCATTTTTCTATGGAATATTGCTTTAAGTTGAGTGGCCATTTATGTGTGCGTGTGTGTGTGTTACTCACAGCAGACAGAGCAGTGTGTTTTTCTTCAGGGGCGTTGGTGACCTCAGCTGACGCGGGCCAGGAAGTGGTGTGTGACCATTGCTCGTCACCTGCATGGGAGAGGCCAGGAAGGGTGTGAGTGTGTGTGAACGCGCACACATGTACTGGGAATCACGCTCCTGTTCTAAACACAAAACAGTTATGGTGTCTTTCCCTTCAGCCATGTTGTGAAAATCACAACAACTCATTCACCTCTCTGACACCTCAATCACTCCATTTTTCAACAACCATTTTCCTCAGCCATTGAAACCAACGCTTTACGACAGAGCTCAGTATCCAACTACATTGAAAAAAAAGAGACATTCTTCCCCCATAGGCCCAGGGCCACTCAGAGGTCAGGGTCACGCAGAGGTCATGCAGCAGGCTAATGGGAGAGTTATGTGGAGAGAACATACTCAGAAAGAGCCAGCAGGAGGGCAAGTCTGGACAGGTCCTCTGGGAGGGAAACTAGTGTAGGTGGAGAGAGCAGGGAGGACAGGTAAGGGGAAGGTTAGAGTGCAGGGAGGACAGGTAAGGGGAAGGTTAGAGTGCAGGGAGGACAGGTAAGGGGAAGGTTAGACTGCAGGGAGGACAGGTAAGGGGAAGGTTAGACTGCAGGGAGGACAGGTAAGGGGAAGGTTAGACTGCAGGGAGGACAGGTAAGGGGAAGGTTAGGTGCAGGGAGGACAGGTAAGGGGAAGGTTAGACTGCAGGGAGGACAGGTAAGGGGAAGGTTAGACTGCAGGGAGGACAGGTAAGGGGAAGGTTAGACTGCAGGGAGGACAGGTAAGGGGAAGGTTAGACTGCAGGGAGGACAGGTAAGGGGAAGGTTAGACTGCAGGGAGGACAGGTGGGGGAGGTTAGACTGCAGGGAGGACAGGTAAGGGGAAGGTTAGACTGCAGGGAGGACAGGTGAGGGGAAGGTTAGACTGCAGGGAGGACAGGTAAGGGGAAGGTTAGACTGCAGGGAGGACAGGTAAGGGGAAGGTTAGACTGCAGGGAGGACAGGTAAGGGGGAAGGTTAGAGTGCAGGGAGGACAGGTAAGGGGAAGGTTAGACTGCAGGGAGGACAGGGGAGGGGAAGGTTAGACTGCAGGGAGGACAGGTAAGGGGAAGGTTAGACTGCAGGGAGGACAGGTAAGGGGAAGGTTAGACTGCAGGGAGGACAGGTAAGGGGAAGGTTAGACTGCAGGGAGGACAGGTAAGGGGAAGGTTAGACTGCAGGGAGGACAGGTGAGAGAAAGGTTAGACAGCAGAGAGGACAGGTAAGGGGGAAGGTTAGACTGCAGGGAGGACAGGTGAGAGAAAGGTTAGAGAGAAGGAGGTCTATTTATGGTGAAGGGCTTTCCTCTGATGTACAACATTAAGCTAATTTTGTTAACCAATCATTAATCTACTTATACTCGGAGATTGTACCCCAAACAATAACTGTTAGGCCTTCCCATAATACCTTACCAAGTACCATAGCCAAGACCTTCCAGACCACACACTGTACTGTGGGTATTATGCATATACATGATTGAACATATCGTTTGTACACATTAAACCCACTCACCTTGAATGAATCCATGTAAAACTCAAATGTATGCCAGAAGGCTCTGTCAGTGCTGTGAGCCAGCATTGGATTGATTTACAAGTGATGTTTTGCCAATTCCTTAATGTGTTGTGAATTAGAAAAGGGGAAACAAGATGGCCCTCTCTGGGGAGCTGTTCCTTTGTCTGACCAACGATAATGTTTAACACGTGTTTCAGTTTGTTATCTTCCGTCAGCATAGTTGACTGTGTGACCAATAATAATGTCTGTTCACTTCAGCTTTACCTCCCTCTGCTAGTCATCTGAGTGGAGAGGAGGAACAGCTGGGCGTGGTTTTATTCTCACTCACTCACCCTCACACACTAACTCACTCACTCACACACTCACTCACTCACTCACTCACTCACTCACTCACTCACTCACTCACTCACTCTCACACTCACTCACACACTCACTCACCACCACACACTCACTCACTCTCACACTCACTCACCACTCACCACTCACTCACTCACTCACACACTCACCACCACTCACTCACTCACTCACTCACCACACACTCACCACCTCACTCACTCCCACTCCACTCACACACTCACTCACTCACCACTCACACACACACACTCACTCACTCACCCTCACATACTTACTCACTCACTCACTCACTCACTCACACACTCACTCACTCGCTCACTCACTCACTCACGCACTCACTCACTCACTCACTCACTCACACTGACATTTGTGGTGAGACACACAGACAGATACAAGTCAGGTTTGGTTTGGGTCTGTTTGTGCACAGCTGAGATGACGTTACAAGGCCAACAGTAAGAAAGTCCTGGCAGGTCGTACCTTCAGGGAGGAGAGGAGGACTGGAAGAAGGGAGGAGGAGGAGGAGGAAAGGGTGTGGGGCCCTCCAGACTTGTGTAACCTGTGGTTTGCACCATGTCGACATGACAGAACAGAACCACCTCTTGGTATTAGGTACAGTATCTCACATTTCATCAGAGTAACCCTACCTGCTCTTCACCACGCACACACACACACACACACACACACACACACACACACACACACACACACACACACACACACACACACACACACACACACACACACACACACACACACACACACACACACACACACACACATACACACACACACATACACACACACACACCTCTTTGCACCTTCACTCCGTACACACACAGCTCCTTCATCCCCAAAAACCACACCAGCACCCTCCACACCCCTCCTTTTCACACTCTGTCTCCCCTCCCAGATTTCAGGAATTACACACTGTTGTCTTTAGTTTGTAGAATGTATGCCTGGCTGCCTCTGGCTGGAGCAGAGAGCTAGTGATAATAAGGTCAATATAAATTCATTATAGTATCAGTTGACGCAGCAGACAGCAGAAGAGTGTATGTCTGTGGCAGTGGTCATCTCCACGGGGCTGGAGAGTGGAGGAAGGATAGGTGGGTTGAAGTGTATGGCAGCTGGCCCCGCCTCCTGCACAAGGCCAACCAGAAAACTCATCTCTTATGCCTTGTCCGGGTTCCTCCGTGATTTAACTAATCATCATCACTCTTTTATCCAGAGCTTGTCAGGGGACCAGCAGAACCAGCTTTCATTGGTTGTCAGCGCTACATAATTAATGCCGTCTGTGTCATCAAACTGTTTTTCCTGTTATCTCTCCTCCTGTTATCTCTCCTAAATGTCGGCAGAGAGGACAAGATGGTTGTTGGGTTTCGGGGCTCGACCACAGTGTTGTCCTTCTGGAATGGGTGTAATAAATGTCTGCCTGGGTCTTTATGCCTGTGACTGAGCGTGGTGGTTTCAGAAGGTCATTTAACCTTTATTTAAGCAGGCAAGTCAGTTTTAAATTAAGAACAAATTCTTATTTACAATGACGGCCTACCCCGGGTGACACTGGGCCAATTGTGCACCGCATTATGGGACTCCCAATCACAGCTGGATGTGATACAGCCTGGATTTGAACCAGGGACTGCAGTGACACCTCTTGCACTGAGATGCAGTGTTTTAGACGAGTGCACTACTGGTGGTCAGGGTTTATACACATACTGAGTATTCATAGATAGATATGGGACACACACACACACACACACCCAGTCACACGGTGTTACCAGATATGTGAATGTGTATGTTACTGTTGCATACATTGTACAGTATACATTGTACAGTATGTGTGGATGCACACTGACATGTTTATGGGTGAGCATACATCTCCTTTCTCTTCCTGGTCTCTCTGCAGTGTCCCTCTCTCTCCTTTCCTCCCCCCTGCATTCACACTTATTCAAATGAAGGCTGCTCTTTGGCCCTCACATTTATCCGGCAGCTTCCCCACCACACCACACCCCACCCCACCCCACCACACCCCACCACACCACACCCCACCCCACCCCACCCCCCACCACACCCCACCACACCCCACCCCACCCCACCCCACCCCACCCCACCACACCACACCATACCCCACCACACCGGCCGCCAGGAGACGGATAACATTACAGTGACAAATCCTTTTCTTCCACTTGCCTTTGTGTCTCCGTCCAAACAGTCCCTGTCAGTGGTTTTATGAGAGGGATTACCCATAATCCTCAGAGTCATCTGGACGCCTGCAGTCCCTGTCCCACAGTCCTCTGGGCTCCCATGGTGCCGAGTGGCTGGAAACTTCCTCAGCAGCCAGCCAATCAGCTGTCCTAATGAAGATTAGCATGGCAATGACATTGTAATCAGACTGGCTGGATCTCTTCACATCTTAGTCCGGAGCCATTGCTGGAAATAAGAGCCTGTTATTGGGCACTTGTTAGACAGATAAAGAAGATATTTAGGTTAATTACAAACACACACAATCACATTCAGACGCATGCACAGTACAAGTAAACACACACACACACACACACACACACACACACACACACACACACACACACACACACACACACACACACACACACACACACACACACACACACACACACACACACACACACACACACACACACTCTACGGAGTAATATAAATACATGGTCCAGCACAGTATTGAATATAAATGTATTTCTATTGACAGTACCGTCATGGATTGGGGTTATAATGTGGTATTTCTATTGACAGTACTGTAATAGATTGGGGTTATAATGTGGTATTTCTATTGACAGTACTGTAATGGATTGGGATTATAATGTGGTATTTCTATTGACAGTACTGTAATAGATTGGGGTTATAATGTGGTATTTCTATTGACAGTACTGTAATAGATTGTGGTATTTCTATTGACAGTACTGTAATAGATTGGGGTTATAATGTGGTATTTCTATTGACAGTACTGTAGTGGATTGGGTTTATAATGTGTTACTCGGTAGGGTCATAATTGTTTTGGACAGTTCCGAGCTGTATTGCTGACAGCTGCTCTTGGGCACAGGTTTGGGGCTGGATGCAAGCAGGCTGTTAGGAGGGCTGTCAGCTGAGGGACAATAGAATGGTAGACTGGAGCCCTTCTCCCTGAAGGAGAACAAATCTTCCCTGTCAGAAAGAGACAGCGCAGAAAACTTCATCCGGGCCCTGACAATACACTCTTAACAGCTATGTCTTCTGGCCCTGGCCTGTGGAAAAATCCCCCATTCGGTCATGCATGAATGAGTCTGAATTGGCCCTGAAATGTGGATTTATGAAATGTGAGGGAAAATGCTGAATGATACTGAGGACTTTGAATGGAGCTGTGTAGCTGTGTAGCTGTTTTGGATGTTAATGGTTTGGTAGCTGTTTTGGATGATTCTGAGTGAACCAGGTGGCTGTCAAGGAATCTGCAAGGGAACAGAATGTCATGAGGGAACCAATCTGATGAAGTCCCTCTCGGAGGGGAAGACTAAGGCCCATGCTCTCAATTGAGACGGCCGTGTGCCGAGCCACAAGCTGGGCCAAATGGAATTAAGGAACACGGAAACGTTTACCGAGAGGTTGGTTTAGGCAGCGATGTCTGTGTGGGACTCAACAAAAATCAATTTGCCAACTTCCAAATCTAGTCCATGATTAATGAGAGGTTAATTTCATGGTCGCAGCGTCAATTTCCTCTCCGAAAATGAGATCTATTCCCCGATGCCAGCAGACTGGTGGAATATAGAAGTGTTCTGAAACCTTTGGGAACTTACATGATATGTCTTTCCACCACACATTGCTCTTGCTCTTTCTCTCTCAACCCGTGGGAGGGCGAGGGAAGAGGGGGGAAAAGGTTCTTGGATCAGGTTGTATCCTGTTTAATATTAAATCCTGCACCTTCAGAAAGTATTCACAACCCCTTGTGTTACAACCCCTTGTGTTACATCCCCTTGTGTTATATCCCCTTGTGTTATAACCCCTTGTGTTACAACCCCTTGTGTTACAACCCCTTGTGTTACAACCCCTTGTGTTATAACCCCTTGTGTTACAACCCCTTGTGTTACAACCCCTTGTGTTATAACCCCTTGTGTTACAACCCCTTGTGTTACAACTCCTTGTGTTACAACCCCTTGTGTTATAACCCCTTGTGTTACAACCCCTTGTGTTATAACCCCTTGTGTTACAACCCCTTGTGTTACAACCCCTTGTGTTACAACTCCTTGTGTTACAACCCCTTGTGTTATAACCCCTTGTGTTACAACCCCTTGTGTTACAACCCCTTGTGTTACAACCCCTTGTGTTACAACTCCTTGTGTTACAACCCCTTGTGTTACAACCCCTTGTGTTACTACCCCTTGTGTTACAACCCCTTGTGTTACAACCCCTTGTGTTACAACCCCTTGTGTTACAACTCCTTGTGTTACAACCCCTTGTGTTACAACCCCTTGTGTTACAACCCCTTGTGTTACAACCCCTTGTGTTACAACTCCTTGTGTTACAACCCCTTGTGTTACAACCCCTTGTGTTACAACCCCTTGTGTTACAACTCCTTGTGTTATAACCCCTTGTGTTACAACCCCTTGTGTTACAACCCCTTGTGTTACAACTCCTTGTGTTACAACCCCTTGTGTTATAACCCCTTGTGTTACAAATCCTTGTGTTACAACCCCTTGTGTTACAACCCCTTGTGTTACAACCCCTTGTGTTATAACTCCTTGTGTTACAACCCCTTGTGTTACAACCCCTTGTGTTACAACCCCTTGTGTTACAACCCCTTGTGTTCTGTTAAAGCCTGAACTTAAAATGGATTACATTTAGATTTTTTTGTCTTTGGCTTTAACACAATGCCCCATAATGTCAAAGTGGAATTTCGTTTTTGAAATTTGTACTAAATAATAAAGAATCAAAGCTCAAATGTCTTGAGTCAATAAGTTCAACCCTTTTGTTATGGCATGCCGAAATATGTATGTTTAACATGATTTATGAATGACTACCTCATCTATGTGTGCCACACATACAATTATCTGTAAGGTCCCTCAGTTGAGCAGTGAATTTCAAACACAGATTCGACCACAAAGACCAGGGAGGTTTTCCAATACCTCGCTGATTGGCACTGATTGGTAGACATTGAATATCCCTTTGAGCATTCACTTTGGAAGGTGTATCAATGCACCCAGTCACTACAAAGATACAGGCCTCCTTCCTAACTCGGTTACCGCTCAGGGATTTCACCATGAAGCCAACGGTGACTTTAAAACAGTTACAGAGCTTAATGGCTGTTATGGGAGAAATCGGAGGTTGGATCAACAACATTGTAGTTACTCCACAATACTAGCCTAATTGACAGAGTGAAAAGAAGGAAGCTTATACAGAAAAAACATTTTCCAAAATATGCATCCTGTTTGCAACAAGGCACTAAAGTAATACTGCAAAAAATGTGGCAAAGCAATTCACTTTTTGTCCTGAATACAAGGTGTTATGTTTGGGGCATATCCACTACAACACACTACTGAGCACCACTGTTATCACGACTTCCGCCGAAGTCGGTTCCTCTCCTTGTTCGGGCGGCATTCGGTGGTCGACGGTCTTCTAGCCATCGCCAATTCACCTTTCATTTTACATTTGTTTTGTCTTGTTTTCCCACACACCTGGTTCACATTTCCCTCATTACTTGTTTTACCCCCCATGTCTGTGTGTGATATTGTTTGATGTAAGTTCTTGTGCACATTGTGACTGGTGCGCGATGGGTTTTGTACCATATTTAGTTATTCTGGATGCCGTTGGTTTATAGAATTAAACTGCTCCTGTTATTACCCAGTTCTGCTCTCCTGCGTCTGACTTCCTGCCACCGGTTACGCACCCCTTACAACTCTCCATATTTTCAAGCATAGTGGTGGCTGCATCATGTTATGGGTACACTTGTTATTATTCATTCTGGGAGTTTTTGAGGATAAAAAATAAACGGAGCTAAGCACAAGCAAAATCCTGTAGGAAAACCTGGTTCAGTCTGCTTTCCACCAGAAATTGGTAGATTAATTCACCTTTCAGCAGGACAATAACCTAAAACACAAGGCCAAATCTACACTGGACTTGCTTACCAATAAGACAGTGAATGTTCCTGAGTGGGCAAGTTACAGTTTTGACTTAGATCTGCTGGCAAGACCTGAAAATGGTTGTCTAGCAATGATCAACAACCAATTTGACAGAGCTTGAAGTATTTTGATAGGAATAATGGGCAAATATTGTACAAATCTGGTGAGGAAAGCTCTTAGAGACTTACCCAGAAATACTCACAGTTGTAATCGCTGCCAATGGTGATTCTAACATGTATTGATTCAGGGGTGTGAATACTTATGTTAATAAGATATTTCTGTATTTCATTTTTAAGAAGAAAAAAAAACAATGTTTTCACTTTGTCACTATGTGATATTGTGTGTAGATGGGTGAGGGGGAAAAAAACCAATTCAATCCATTTTGAGTTCAGGCTGGAACAAGTAAATGTGTAATAAATCAAATGGTATGAATACTTTCTGAAGGCCCTCTACGTCATGTGGCGTCGCACACGAAAAACACGGTTAATTAAATGGAACCACTGGCACGTTCATGACTTCCCTCTTCACAGCTGGAGGAAATATGGAGTGCTGCTGTTACACCCCGGACTACAGGTCCAGAGTAAACAGGAGGGTAAGTGTGAGAGTAACACCAACGTTTCAGTGTGACGGGGAGAATGAGTTCATACAGAACGAGGTGGCTGATTACAGAAGGAACACAGGAATAAAAACATGCGATAACTCAATATCTTCCTGTTTTAACCTCCAATAAGATCCAAGACGCTGATCCTCTGATCATCAACACGAGGGCCCCACAGGGGTGCATGCTCAGCCCCCTCCTGTACTCGCTGTTCACCCATTGCTGTGTGGCCACGCATGTCTCCAACTCAATTATCAAGTTTGCTGACAACACAACAGTGCCAGGCCTGATTACCAACAACGACGAGACAGCCTACAGGGTAAGAGGTGAGAGCCCTGGCGGAGTGGTGTCAGGAAAATAACCTCTCCCTCAACGTCAACAAAATGAAGGAGATGATCGTGGACTACTGGAGACAGCAGAGAGAGCACACCCCCATCACATCGACAGGGCCGCAGTGGAAAGGGTCAAAACTTGATATTCCTCAGTGTGCACATCACTGACAACCTGAAATGGTTGCTTCACAACCAACAGCATGGTGTAGAAGGCACAACAGCGCCTCTTCAACCTCTGCAGGCTAAAGAAAATTGGCTTGTCACCTAAGACCCTTACAAACTCCTACAGATGCACTATCGAGAGCATTCTGCCCGGCTGTATCACCGCCTGGTATGGCAACTGCACTGCCCACAACCACAGGGCTCCTCTAGAGGGTGGTGCTCTCACAGTTGATTTCTTCAAACCAAGCTGCTTACCTATTGCAGATTCAGTCTTCCCAGGCTGGTGCGGGTCTACAATTTTGTTTCTGGTGTCCTTTGACAGCTCTTTGGTCTTGGCCATAGTGGAGTTTGGAGTGTGACTGTTTGAGGTTGTGGACAGGTGTCTTTTATACTGATAACAAGTTCAAACAGGTGTCATTAATACAGGTAACGAGTGGCGGACAGAGGAGCCTCTTAAAGAAGAAGTTACAGGTCTGTGAGAACCAGAAATCTTGCTCGTATGTAGGTGACCAAATACTTATTTTCCACCATAATTTGCAAATAAATTCATAAAAAATCCTACAATGTGATTTTCTGGATTTTTCTTTCTCATTTTTGTCTGTCATAGTTGAAGTGTACCTATGATGAAAATTACAGGCCTCTCTCATCTTTTTAAGTGGGAGAACTTGCACAATTGGTGGCTGACTAAATACTTTTTGCCCCACTGTATATAGTGTGCTCTAGTCAAGACTCATCCTGTATAACTACTGCTGTACACACTTTTCTATTCATATACTGTCCATGCTGTCTATACACACCATTCATATATGTGACTTGTTTCAGAAAACTAGGAGTATGTCACGAACATCACTACTCCACAGGAGAGGCATTTGAACACAAACATAATTTTTTCAAATCAAAATACGTAATTTTTTTGGCAGAAATACCTTCTGGAAAATGTGAACTTTCATGTGTTTTAATAAACTTGTACAAACTTCCATCCGTAAATATGAATAAAATTGTTAAATTAATTAGTTGGTTTAGCCACGGAAAAAGCAAGGAACCTTCCCACTAGCCATGATTGGCTGAGATAATGGCTGGGCTGGACATGCAGGGGGATTTGTTACTTCTCTCAACAACATTGACGCCTGAATTTAGCAAGCGCAGTCGACAGATCAGTTGGAAAAAGTGATGGGCTACTTTCTGCACACACCACGGTCAGAGTGAACCTGAGTGACTTGACACAACACTGTCCAAAGATGCAGCTACAAACAAAACGGAGCCAGATGGTTCCAGTCAGCCGTGAAGCATTCATCCATATATACGGGTAACACTCTAGCTACATTTTCAGATATTATACACTTCAAATTTAGTCGGAAAGTCGTTTTCATTGCAAGTTAAAGCTTACTGTTAGCTAGCTAGCGAACGTTCGCGTGGTGGCTCGTTAGCTAACTAGCTAACTAACTAGCTAGCTAACATTGAACCTATTTGGTTAGCTCTTTAGCTACCTGCAGATTCCTACTACAGCTATGAACATGTTTGTATTGGTAGGAGTATGAGTTGGGATTATTCCAGTTCATTGTTTAGCTAGCTAGCAACATGTCTGAACAAAAGACTCCTCTTTGCCAGATGATTGATTACATAACCCATCAAGTTTGCCAGGTGTGTCTGGGAATGATTACGGCCATCTACTGTATTTCATAAACACGTGTACATGTCCAGACAATAGTGACCCATCCACTTAGCTAGATGTGGCTGGGGGTTGGTTATAGCATTTCCTTCACATGACCCATCGATTTATACAAGTGTGTCGGGTAAGTGTCATCTAATAACTATTAAATATTTTTATCTGGACACTTTCTGTTTTTGATATTTCTACTATGTAAGTAACCGTTTCACTGTACCATTTCCACCTTCTGTATCCTGTGCATGTGACAAACAGCGTGTGTTTACCAGAGACAGTAATGTGAAGAACAACATGACCTAAATCAAAGTCAGATTAGGATATAGACCAAGGACTAGATAGTGTATTTTTACCTGGAGTATTGTAAGCTACTACTTTTATCACTTTTAGTCTTGAAATCTGCGGATGTTTACTAAACTACTCACTCTGTTTAGCACATGGCCTCACATGTGAATCGCTTAAAGAGATTGGTGGGGATAAGGCTTAAGAGGGTGTGAATGATGCTGACTGGGTTTAGACAAAGAAGGGTTCTCCATATACAGTGAGGGAAAAAAGTATTTGATCCCCTGCTGATTTGGTACGTTTGCCCGCTGACAAAGAGTCTATACTTTTAATTGTAGGTTTATTTGAACAGTGATGGACAGAATAACAACAAAAATGTTATGAATTGATTTGCATTTTAATGAGGGAAATAAGTATTTGACCCCTCTGCAAATCATGACGTTTCTTGTAGTTGGCCACCAGGTTTGCACACATCTCAGGAGGGATTTTGTCCCACTCCTCTTTACAGATCTTCTCCAAGTCATTAAGGTTTTGAGGCTGATATTTGGCAACTCGAACCTTCAGCTCCCTCCACAGATTTTCTATGGAATTAAGGTCTGGAGACTGGCTAGGCCACTCCAGGACCTTAATGTGCTTCTTCTTGAGCCACTCCTTTGTTGCCTTGGCCGTGTGTTTTGGTTCATTGTCATGCTGGAATACCCATCCACGACCCATTTTCAATGCCCTGGCTGAGGGAAGAAGGTTCTCACCCAAGATTTGACGGTACATGGCGCCGTCCATCGTCTCTTTGATGCGGTGAAGTTGTCCTGTCCCCTTAGCAGAGAATCACCCCCAAAGCATAATGTTTCCACCTCCATGTTTGATGGTGGGGATGTGGTTCTTGGAGTCGCATTAACTTTTCCTCCTCCTCCAAACACGGCGAGTTGAGTTGATGCCAAAGAGCTCCATTTTGGTCTCATCTGACCACAACACTTTCACCCAGTTGTCCTCTGAATCATTCAGATGTTCATTGGCAAACTTCAGACGGGCATGTATATGTGCTTTCTCGAGCAGGGGGACCTTGCGGGCGCTGCAGGATTTCAGTCATTCACGGCGTAGTGTGTTACCAATTGTTTTCTTGGTGATTATGGTCCCAGCTGTCTTGATCATTGACAAGATCCTCCCGTGTAGTTCTGGGCTGATTCCTCACCGTTCTCATGATCATTGCAACTCCACGAGGTGAGATCTTGCATGGAGCCCCAGGCCGAGTGACAGTTCTTTTGTGTTTCTTCCATTTGCGAATAATCGCACCAACTGTTGTCTCCTTCTCACCAAGCTGCTTGGCGATGGTCTTGCAGCCCATTCCAGCCTTGTGTAGGTCTACAATCTTGTCCCTGACATTCTTGGAGAGCTCTTTGGTCTTGGCCATGGTGGAGAGTTTGGAATCGGATTGATTGATTGCTTCTGTGGACAGGTGTCTTTTATACAGGTAACAAACTGAGATTAGGAGCATTCCCTTTAAGAGTGTGCTCCTAATCTCAGCTCGTTACCTGTATAAAAGACACCTGGGAGACAGAAATCTTTCTGATTGAGAGGGGGTCAAATACTTATTTCCCTCATTAAAATGCAAATCAGTTCATAACAATTTTGACATGCATTTTCTGGATTTTTTTGTTGTTATTCTGTCTCACTGTTCAAGTAAACCTACCATTAAAATTATAGACTGGTCATTTCTTTGTAAGTGGGCAAACGTACAAAATCACACATATATATATATATATATACATACAGTACCAGTCAACTGTTTGGTCACACCTACTCATTCAAGGGTTTTCTTTAATTTTAGTATTTTCTACATTCTACATTGTAGAATAATAGTGAAGACATCAAAACTATGAAATAACACATATGGAATCACGTTAGTAACCATAAACATTTTAGATTTTCGATTCTTCATAGTAGCCACCCTTTGCCTTGATGACAGCTTTGCACACTCTTGACATTCTCTCAACCAGCTTCATGAGGAATGCTTTTCCAACAGTCTTGAAGGAGTTCCCACATATGCTAAGCACTTATTGACTGCTTTTCCTCACTCTGCGGTCTAACTCATCCCAAACCATCTCAATTGGGTTGAGGTCGGGTGATTGTGGAGGCCAGGTCATCTGATGCAGTGCTCTATCACTGTCCTTGGTCAAATTGCCCTTACACAGCCTGGAGGTGTGTTTTGGGTCATTGTCCTGTTGGAAAAAAATGAAAATTCAAGTGCAAACCAGATGGAATGGCATATCACTGCAGAATGCTGTGATACAGTAGCCATGCTGGTTAAGTGTGCCCTGATTTCTAAATAAATCAGTGACAGTGTCACTAGCAAAGCACCACCATACCATCATATCTCCTCCTCCATGCTTCACAGTGTGAACCACACATACAGAGATCATCCGTTCACCTACTCCGTGTCACAGAAAGACATGGCGGTTGGAACCAAAAATCTCAAAGACCAAAGGACAGATTTCCACCGGTCTAATGTTCATTGCTAGTGTTTCTTGGCCCAAGCAAGTCTCTAATTATTATTGTGTCCTTTAGTAGTGGTTTCCTTGCAGCAATTTGACCATGAAGGCCTGATTCACACAGTCTCCTATGAACAGTTAGTGTTGAGATGTGTCTGTTACTTGAACTCTGTGAAGCATTTATTTGGGCTGGAATCTGAGGTGCAGTTAACTCTTATGAACTTATCCTCTCCAGCAGAGGTAACTCTTTGCCTTCCTTTTCTGTGGCGGTCCTCATGAGAGCCAGTTTCATCATAGCGCTTGATAGTTTGTGCGACTGCAATTGAAGAAACTTTAAAAGTTCTTGAAATTTTCCGCATTGACTGACCTTCATATTTTAAAGTAATGATGGACTGTCATATCTCTTTGCTTATTTGAGCTGTTCTTATCATAATGTGGACTTGGTCATTTACCAAATTGGGCTATCTTCTGTATACCACCCCTACCTTGTCACAACACAACTGATTGGCTCAAATGCATTAAGAAGGAAAGAAATTCCACAAATTCACTTTTAACATGGCACACCTGTTAATTGAAATTCCAGGTGACTACCTCATGAAGCTGGTTGAGAGAATGCCAAGAGTATGCAAATCTGTCATCAAGGCAAAGGGTGGCAACTTTGAAGAATCTAACATTTGATTTGCTTAAAACCTTTTTGGTTACTACATGATTCTATATGTGTTATTTCATAGTTTTGATGTCTTCACTATTATTCTACAATGTAGAAAATAGTCAAAAATATTGAAAAACCCTTGAATGAGTAGGTGTGTCCAAACTTTAGACTGGTCTGTATATAAAAATATGTTTTAAGTGAGAAGTAGGCATTTGTCTGAAGCCTAAAAAGAAAGTAAATTCACATGAGCACCCATGCTCTACCAAAGTTTTCCAGCACACAGCTTTGACCTACTACAGTAGCTATGTTGGTTTATTCTACTTCAAACAATGTGCATGCAGGTTGCTTGGGATTCAAACCTTGATGAGTAGAGGTGTCCAAACCTTTGACTGGTATAGTATATATTTACACTACCGTTCAAAGGTTTGGGGTCACTTTCCAGAGTCGCCTCTTCAATGTTGACGTTGAGACTGGTGTTTTGCGGTACTATTTAATGAAGCTGCCAGTTGAGGACTTGTGAGGCATCTGTTTCTCAAACAGATGTCCTCTTGCTCAGTATAGTAAGAGACTGAGGTGTTTCAGAAGAAAGTGCTTTGTTTCTGGCCATTTTGAGCCTGTAATCGAACCCACAGATGTGATACTCCAGATTCTCAACCAGTCTAAAGAAGGCCAGTTTAATTGCTTCTTTAATCAGAATAATAGTTTTCAGCTATGCTAACATAATTGCAAAAGGGTTTTCTAATGATCAATTAGCCTTTTAAAATGATAAACTTGGATTAGCTAACACAACGTGCCATTGGAACACAGGAGTGATGGTTGCTGATAATGGGCCTCTGTACGCCTATGTAGATATTCCATTCAAAATCAGCCATTTCCAGCTACAATAGTCATTTACAACATTAACAATGTCTACACTGTATTTCTGATCAATTTGATGTTATTTTAATGGACCAAATTTTTCCCTTTCTTTCAAAAACAAGGACATTTGTGACTAAGTGACTCCAAACTTTTGAACGGTAGTGTATATATATTACAGACTCTAACATTGCTCATTCTGACATGTCTAATTTCTTGTTATTTAAAAATAAATGTTTGACTGTGTGTGTATTGTTATTGTATTGCTAGATATTACTGCACTGTTGGAGCTAGAAACATAAGAATTTGCTGCACCTGAGATAACATCTACAAAACTGTGTACTGCAAAACCAATAAACTTTGATTTGAATTGACACAAAAAAAAGTCAACATTAACACACGGTTTATCAAATCAAATCAAATTTATTTAAATAGCCCTTCGTACATCAGCTGATATCTCAAAGTGCTGTACAGAAACCCAGCCTAAAACCCCAAACAGCAAGCAATGCAGGTGTAGAAGCACGGTGGTTAGGAAAAACTCCCTAGAAAGGCCAAAACCTAGGAAGAAACCTAGAGAGGAACCAGGCTATGTGGGGTGGCCAGTCCTCTTCTGGCTGTGCCGGGTAGAGATTATAACAGAACATGGCCAAGATGTTCAAATGTTCATAAATGACCAGCATGGTCGAATAATAATAAGGCAGAACAGTTGAAACTGGAGCAGCAGCACGGCCAGGTGGACTGGGGACAGCAAGGAGTCATCATGTCAGGTAGTCCTGGGGCATGGTCCTAGGGCTCAGGTCCTCTGAGAGAGAGAAGGAGAGAATTAGAGAACGCACACTTAGATTCACACAGGACACCGAATTGGACAGGAGAAGTACTCCAGATATAACAAACTAACCCCAGCCCCTGACACATAAACTACTGCAGCATAAATACTGGAGGCTGAGACAGGAGGGGTCAGGAGACACTGTGGCCCCATCCAAGGACACCCCCGGACAGGGCCAAACAGGAAGGATATAACCCCACCCACTTTGCCAAAGCACAGCCCCCACACCACTTTATGTTTATGTAGCCTATGGAACACATCAATGGGAATCAACCAGTGGAGGCTGCTGATGGGAGGATATAATAATGTCTGTAATGGAGTACAGTGGATGGAATGGCGTGTAAGGGATGGAATGGAGTGTACGGAATGGAATGGAGTGTAAGGGATGGAACGGAGTGTAAGGGATGGAACGGAGTGTAAGGGATGGAACGGAGCGTAAGGGATGGAACGGAGCGTAAGGGATGGAACGGAGCGTAATGGATGGAACGGAGCGTAAGGGATGGAACGGAGCGTAAGGGATGGAACGGAGCGTAAGGGATGGAACGGAGCGTTAGGGATGGAACGGAGCGTAATGGATGGAACGGAGCGTAAGGGATGGAACGGAGCGTAAGGGATGGAACGGAGCGTAAGGGATGGAACGGAGCGTAAGGGATGGAACGGAGTGTAAGGGATGGAACGGAGTGTAAGGGATGGAACGGAGCGTAAGGGATGGAACGGGGATGGATGGACGGAGCGTAAGGGATGGAACGGAGCGGATGGAACGGTAAGGGATGGGACGGATGGATGGGTGTAAGGGATGGATGGAGTGTAAGGATGGAAGGGATGGATGGAACGGAGTGTTCACACAATTGGCCCAATTGTAAATAAGAATTTGTTCTTAACTGACTTGCCTGGTTAAACAAATAATAATAAAAGAGTAATTTAAGTGTAATTGCTAAGGAGTCGACAGGAGCCAATGAAGACCTGGCCAACTTGTAATAAGGATGTCTGTTTGCTCAAATGGAGAATGGCTGAGTCAACATTGTGGTGTCCATGGATGGTAGCACATAGAAAGGTAAGCACACAAACTTTTCTCTCACACACACAAACCGTCATGTTGGGAGGGCCATAATTCCCCATGTGAAGCGGTCCCTCCAGAGTGCTTATTTATATCCCTTGTCACTTCAGACCAGGGTCGTAAATCCTGCCATGCTTACCAAGCACAAATTTCCCCTTCATCAGGGATCCACACCCTGTGGAAGCACCAGTTGGAGCCCTGAAATACAGCCCAGTGACTAGAACAGGTTGTAACCTACTGGGAGCAATGCAGCAGACACAACATGTGAACACACACACACACACACACACACAAAAGATGGATCCTATTACTAACTTAACCTGATTGTTACAGTGGAATTATAACTCATTATAACCTACATATTAAATACATATCTTTGTTATTACTATGGAATAGCATCACCTCCATATCATTGATAGTAGTGATTAAGTATTAGCTTATTCACTGTGTCTATCCTGCATGATCCAGAGGGTGGAGTAATGAACCACATCATTTATGGTCAAGTGTAACATAGTATATGCTTCTTCTCATGCCACACACTGCCGTCCTCTTTCTTCCCCACACCCCATAAAGGTTCCTCTCTGTCTGTGTGTGTGTGTGTTTAACTATACTTGTGGGGACCAGAAGTCCCCACAACAATAGTAAACAAACACAAAATTGACCAAATGGGAACATTTCGTTAGTCCCCTCAAGGTCAAATGCTATTTCTAGGGGGTTTGTGTGTCCACAGAGCTAATAGGATGTATCACTGTAATTAGCCATGAGAGAGAGAGGATGACTGCATTCAGTCAGACCCAGTTGTTGGTCTTAGCTAGCAAGCAAGCAGGCAGGCAGGCAGGCAGGCAGACAGGTCTCTGGCCTGGCAACAGTAAATATCTCCCAGTTACAGCTCTGCACTGTGGCTCACCTTCCAGTCTCAGCTCCCAGTCTCAGCTCTGTGGCTCTGCATCAGCTTTATCTGCGCGCACACACACACACACACACACACACACACACACACACACACACACACACACACACACACACACACACACACACACACACACACACACACACACACACACACACACACACACACACACACACACACACACACACACACACACACACACAACAAATGTGTTCACGCATACACACACACCCACACATAGCCTATACATATACACACATATGTACATTCTGTACACATTACAAACATGCAAGTGTGCAAACACACACACACACACACACACACACACAAACACACAGGAAAAGGTGTGAGCAGGAATCACACAAATATAATAATGCAATTCCTTCCACACGACTTACTTGCTGTGCTATCAGAGAGGTGAGAAAGCAGCTTGTCAGCACAGGCCGGGGGAGCAGCCTGGGGCTAGAGTTGGAGCTGCTCGGGCTTCCTGACGCTGTCTGGATCCAGTGTGACAGGTGAGGCCCCGAGGCTAACGGCAGCACCGGGTACATGTTTCCACAGAGGCCTGAGGGTAATGCGAATGTAAATTGACTTGGGTGAGCGTTAGATCAGCTCAGTGCTCATAATGTACTGCTGGAAGCACAGTTTAGTCCATCGACATGGAATGGTTGTTGCATTGCTATTAGCAGTGGTTAGCTATTAGCTTGTGGCAAACCAGCTGGCTTTTTAAAATATTTTATTTACTTGAGTAGAATGAGTACTCACTCTAAGGGAACACAGGCCTAATAAAGACCATTAGAAAAGGCAATTAACAAAGAGGAAAGTATGTAAATAGCACTCATTAAGAATAAAGATTGGATATTCTTTTCAAACAGTTACTGTTTAGTAGCTTAGTTGCTAGTGGATCTGAATCTGAGAAACGTCCTATAGCTTTGTGTATGGGATGGCAGGGCTGCTTTCCACGGGAGTTGGTTGTCACTGTGCTGTGTTAAAATCAGTGCGTTGCTGTGAATTGATGACAACATTTTAGACGAGGACAAACATGGACCTGTTGATGTTCAGGTACAGTTGAAGTCAGAGGTTTATATTTTGTAATTTTACCTTCATTTTACTAGGCAGGTCAGTTAAGAACAAATTCTTATTTTCAACGACAGCCTAGGAACAGTGGGTTAACTGCCTGTTCAGGGGCAGAATG
This sequence comes from Oncorhynchus masou masou, assembly GCF_036934945.1. Lineage (NCBI taxonomy): Eukaryota > Metazoa > Chordata > Actinopteri > Salmoniformes > Salmonidae > Oncorhynchus > Oncorhynchus masou. The sequence continues at coordinate 95,540 of NW_027005108.1, forward strand.
ACAGATTTGTACCTTGTCAGCTCGGGGATTTGAACTTGCAACCTTTCGGTTACTAGTCCAACGCTCTAACCACTAGGCTACCCTGCCGCCCCATGTAAGCTTAGGTTCCAGTGGGTCAGTGGTTCAATTCCAGTGGGTCAGAAGTTTACATACACAGCATGAAAAATTCCAGAAAATGATGTCATGGCTTTAGAAGCCTCGGATAGGCTAATTGACATAATTTGAGTCAATTCGAGGTCCTGTGAATGTGTTTCGAGGCCTATCTTCAAACTCAGTGCCTCTTTTCTTGACATCATGGGAAAATCAAAAGAAATCAAGATCTCAGAAAAAGAATTGTAGAATAAAATTGTAGACCTCCACAAGTCTGGTTTATCCTTGGGAACAATTTCCAAACTCCTGACAGTACCACGTTTGTCTATACAAACAATAGTACGCAAGTATAAACACCATAAACGCAGCCGTCATACCACTCAGGTTGGAGACGTGTTCTGTCTCCTAGAGGTGAATGTACTTTGGTGCGAATAGTGCAAATCAATTCCAGAACAACAGCAAAGGACCTTGTGAAGATGCTGGAGGAAATGGGTACAAAAGTATCTATATATATCCAGTAAAACGAGTCCTATATCGACATAACTTGAAAGGCCGCTCAGCAAGGAAGAAGCCACTGCTCCAAAACCGCTATAAAAAAGCCAGACTATGGTTTGCAACTGCACATGGGGACAAAGATCGTACTTTTTGGAGAAATGTCCTCTGGTCTGATTAAACAAAAATAGAACGGTTTGGCCATAATGACCATCGTTATGTTTGGAGGAAAAAGGGTGAGGTTTGCAAGCCGAAGAACACTATCCCAACCGTGAAGCATGGGGGTGGCAGCATCATGTTTTGGGGGTGGCAGCATCATGTTGTGCGTTGCTGCAGGAGGGACTGGTGCACTTCACAAAATAAATGGCATCATAAAGAAAGAAAATTATGTGGATATATTGAAGCAACATCTCAAGAAATCAGTCATGAAGTTAAAGCTGGGTTGCAAATGGGTCTTCCAAATGGACAATGACCCCAAGCATACTTCTAAAGTTGTGGCAAAATTGCTTAAGGACAACAAAGTCAAGGTATTGGAGTGGCCATCACAAAGCCCTCAATCCTATAGAAGATTTGTGGGCAGAACTGAAAAAGCATGTGCTGGCAAGGAGGCCTACAAACCTGACTTAATTACACCCGCTCTGTCAGGAGGAATGGGCCAAAATTCAACCAACTTATTGTGGGATGCGTGTGGAAGGTTACCCAAAATGTTTGACCCAAGTTAAACAATTTAAAGGCAATGCTACCAAATACTAATTGAGCAGGAATGTCAGGAATTGTAAAACAAAAACAACAACAATAAAACAGAGTTTAAATGTATTTGACTAAGGTGTATGTAAACTTCAGACTTCAACCGTATATGTTCTATATCTTTGATGTTTTGGGGTTTCCATGAACTAAGCCGGTTGTTGCAGAGTGAAGAAAGAGGCATGCACTGTAGGCTATACTATCCAGATGTTACACTTTATTAATAGATTCAGCTCATTTCAATACTTTTCAACAGAGAAGTTGTATGTATGTACAGTATGTGTCATTGATATTATACATACAGTAAACAAACCATGAATAAAATAAACGGAGGCAAATTGAATAATATTACGAAGTATCGTTACATTTCACATTCTAATAAAAAATATTGTATATATTTCATGTTAGCTTATGAGATAAGTACTGTTATAATGACGTAAGAAAATGGCCAAAACACCAAGTAGGCAAACAGAGGCAAAGTGCTGCATAGACTCTTGATTTCCTCTAAAGAACATTCATCTAACACTTACACTAGTGAGTCATTTAATGGCAACAGAAAAGTCAAGCCAAGATTTCAGAAGTTAGTCAGTGTTAATCTTCCAAATGTCAGAGTCATTATCTTACATCTTCTCTGTGAAACCATTTCTTCAGACTACTTCTTGAATTCCACTCCATTTTCTTCGCAAACTTGTAGACGCATCCAAAGAGATCAGGGAACATTGTCAATATGTCAACAGAATCTGCATCCTCAGTGCTTCAGAGAAAGAGAGAGAGAGACAAAATATTCAACCACCTTCAATGGTAAGAGAGTAAATAAAGTTCATGTACATGTTTTTAGACAAGACTATTAATATGTCTTACTAGTGCTCATGAAGGTTGCGTATGAAGCGCAACAAACCCAATGTGTTGTCTGGGTAGGCCTTCTTTTTACCATCCAACTTGTTCATCAACTCAGGCGGCATCTGTGTACACAAATAAATAACAGTAAGTGTGACTACTACTAGACTAGACACTACACTAGGACGAATGTACATGTAAATAAAATGTATAAAACGGCGTCTTGCTCACCTTGGACTTCCACTTTGTGAACGACCTCGCCTCAGCACACTGGTCCAAAGCCAGAAGGAGTTTTGGGTCTGCTTTGCGACAGTTCTCTGCTTCCTTCTCGTTACCAATTTTTCGTAAGTACTCCACTCTCCTGAAAAACAACAGTGTACCTTTAAATGCATTCAACTGTGTCAGTGTCAAACGGTGATCACATTTGCATTGAGATAAATCGTCGTTAGAATCTGAACCCATTAAAAAAGGTAAATGTCCAGTGGAAAAAGTGAATCACTAATCTTAACTAACCTTCTGATTGACAAGTGTTAGCACTGCTTCTCACCTCTCCTCTGGCCAGAAGTATGGGTGGGCCAGTGTGTCCTCCACTGTAGGTCTCTTCTCTGGGTCTTCATTGATCATCCACTCAATGAGGTCCTTGGCCACTTCATCCTCAACATGTTCCAGTGTGTACTTCCCTTGAAAAATGTTAACTTCACAATGGATGCCTTTGCCAAATGGATGATGTCCACCAGAGATGATGTAATACATTAACATCCCGGCCACCTGAAAAGTATATAGTCATAATTTATAATGTATTACATCTCTATAGCGCTTTTCATAACAATATCAAAATGATTCAATAGCAAAAAACAAACAACCAATACATCATCAAGAGTAGCCTAGCTATAGTCAGCTAGGTCAATCAATACATCATCAAAAGTAGCCTAGCTATAGTCAGCTAGGTCAACCAATACATCATCAAGAGTAGCCTAGATATAGTCAGCTAGGTCAACCAATACATCATCAAGAGTAGTCTAGATCATAGGTCAACCAATACATCATCAAGAGTAGCCTAGATATAGTCAGCTAGGTCAACCAATACATCATCAAGAGTAGCCTAGCTATAGTCAGCTAGGTCAACCAATACATCATCAAGAGTATCAGTCAGCTAGGTCAACCAATACATCATCAAGAGTAGCCTAGCTATAGTCAGCTAGGTCAACCAATACATCATCAAGAGTAGCCTAGCTATAGTCAGCTAGGTCAACCAATACATCATCAAGAGTAGCCTAGCTATAGTTAGTTAGGTCAACCAATACATCATCAAGAGTAGCCTAGCTATAGTCAGCTAGGTCAACCAATACATCATCAAGAGTAGCCTAGCTATAGTCAGCTAGGTCAACCAATACATCATCAAGAGTAGTCTAGCTATAGTCAGCTAGGTCAACCAATACATCATCAAGAGTAGCCTAGCTATAGTCAGCTAGGTCAACCAATACATCATCAAGAGTAGCCTAGCTATAGTTAGTTAGGGCAACCAATACATCATCAAGAGTAGCCTAGATATAGTCAGCTAGGTCAACCAATACATCATCAAGAGTAGTCTAGCTATAGTCAGCTAGGTCAATCAATACATCATCAAGAGTAGCCTAGCTATAGTCAGCTAGGTCAACCAATACATCATCAAGAGTAGCCTAGCTATAGTTAACTAGGTCAATCAATACATCATCAAGAGTAGTCTAGCTATAGTCAGCTAGGTCAACCAATACATCATCAAGAGTAGTCTAGCTATAGTCAGCTCGGTCAACCAATACATCATCAAGAGGAGTCTAGCTATAGTCAGCTAGGTCAACCAATAGAGGCCGAGTCTTTGAGCGCATGCATCCTCCAAAGATAGAGAGACCGTTCATGGCTTGATCAGAAGGTGGTGGTCAGGGAGATGGTTGATGAAGTGTCTGGTGTCGATCTTGTAGAGGGCTACTCTGGGAACCAGAGTAGCCACTGGACTTCTCCTTCACAACATAGTTTAGTATGCATTCTATCAATTTGGCAAATAGGTCTGGTAATCAAAGTATAGTGAATTATTTAAAGTTGAAAACTAACCTGAATATCGGTGCTCCTCTTATATCCGATCCCACTGTCTTCATCTAAAGTTTCTCTGGCCTTCCAACATTTTGTTCCTGCACTGATTGTATGTAGAGTTGTTTGTCCCATGTTCAATTGTCGACTTATACCGAAATCGGCTAATCTCGCTCTGCCTGTAACATCTGAAGAGAAGATCATATAAAGTGCAGCATTGAAATGTAGGTTAATAAATAAAACATCAAAATAATATTTCTTTAGCCCACATTTTTGTTGAATTACTACATGGTCTGGTCTTACCTATTAAAACATTCTGGGGTTTGATATCCCGGTGCAGAATTTTTGTGTTTAGACTATGCAGAACGCTTAGACTGCAGAGCACCTCGTGCACTATTTTCTTCAGGACAGGGGTCTTGTCCTCTGGTAGGTGGTCTTTGATGTATTCATCAAGGGTGTATTCACAGAGCTGAAGAACAAGGTAACCGAAGTGCTCGTCCTCTGCAAAGTCCACGTATCTCACAATGCATGGACTATCCAGCTGAGGTAGTCTTAAAAAACCCTCTTCTCTCTTCAGATCTTGGTAGTTTGACTTGAGCATTCTCTTCACGGCTACCTCAGTACCATCATCCTTCAAGCCCAGAAAGACTTCAGTTCCATCACTTCCTTTGGCTATTTGGAAATCTGGATGGACGACAAGATTGAGATTTCCCAATCTGTAAACCTTGCCTGCATCTATGTTGCTGAGTTCCTCCAACTGAGGCCTCCACCGCTCACTAACTTTGTGCCATTTCCGAGGTTTCAATTCTTCGGTGGTGGAGGGAAATGGTTTAACACTGGAATGTTCACCATGTACACCAGATTCTTCAACTGGAATTGATGAAGCATCAAGATCTGGCTTCTCAGTCATGGCAGGTGTACTTTCTCTACCGACAACTCTTCCTGAATTGTTTCTTCTTTTCTTCTTCTTCTTCTTCTTCTTTGATAGATTCATTCCCTGCAATTGTTCAGTTGTATCCGTTGGTGGGACTGGACTTCGTAGGGACATATCTAATTTCCTTAGCTTTTCTTTCAGATCTTCATCCATCTCCATTTCGGCAGTAACAAGTATTTTCTCCGGCACAGAGGTTATCCCTCGCGATGTGATAATCGCAGGTACACAGTTGAAGGTGTACAGATCTGCAAGCAGACCAAAAGTTAAAACACCTAAGTTTGAGGTCTGAGGATTGGCGAGATATGCTTGATCAGTGAATGAGATGATCCTCTTGCATAACTCCTCAACAAAAGGGAGGGTCCAGCCATGTTTGTGATTTGAAGCTTTCTGAGTAATCACATACAGTAGTCTGACAACTGAAATGTTGCGATTTAGTCCTTGAGGGGTACTTTTGGATTCATGTGTGAGGTATTTCAGAAGAGGGGGTATTACTACCAGTGACAGTCCAAGAGATATTTCTTTCATAATGTTAAAAACAGCTGTCAAGCAATTCACTACCATATCTTGTAAATGTTTGGGAATTTTAGGCAAACGATTGGTTGCCTCCTCAATGTAGAGATCAATTTTCTGAGATTCTCTCAGCCACTTTATGGATGCTTGACGATACTGATCCGCATTTTGTCCAATGGCGTTAAAAGACATGTCATATAGTGTGAGATGATTCACAGGGTTCACCACCAGCATGTGTTTGCCATATTCATTGAAAACATCCTCCACTGATTTGAGTCCTATTGCACAAGAAAAATCATAAAAAATCTTCAATTTGACAAAATTCTCACTCTCTGAAGAGAATTTCTGAATCATGCTTGCTATCTTTTGGTCAGTAGCGGGATATGCTTTGAGATTTCTTTCAGCAAATGCTCCAGACATCATCAACTGTTTCACAATGTCTTCTCTGTCATTGTTAGCTGCCAATTGAAGTGGAGTTAACATTTGGATTGGTGCCCCTTCTGGATCTGCTTTTGCTGCGATTAATCTACTCACTAAACTGACAGGAGCTTTTGACATTGCGGCATAATGCAAAGGAGCCCAACCATTTGTTGATTGGATGTTGGGGTCAGCACCTTCTTTCAGAAGAAATGTACAAATATTGTCATTTGTAAATGCAACAGCAGCAATTAAAGGGGTAACATCGTCATTCCACTCAGCACAAGGGTACTGTCTATTCAAGTCCTTGCCGCCTCTGATCAATTTCTTTAGTTTCTCCAACTTTCTGTCAATAATGCATTTTATAATTGGATCCGTTTTCCTTGGAACCACAGATACCGTTGGTAATTGTAATTGGAACTGGATTTGACCTGGGACGATATTCATTCTTCAAACATCTGCTTCTACAGGTACAGTAGATCTGTGGGATGACATCTCTGTTATTACCTCTGTTAACATGTTAAGTCAGGTACAGTCATAAGCCTTGCCCTATTCTTGTTCATAACAATTGCAAAGACATTGGTAACGTTGTACTGTAGTCAACTTTGTTCTGAAGTGATCGGCGGCCGTAGAGACAGATAAACGTCTTGATTCTATGTTTGGTGGAGAACTTCTGCTTATAAAGTGATGCTGAAGGGCAAAAAAGCATCTAACGACCCAGTTAGCTGTTCTACTAGAGGTTTGAGAAAGTCGGTAAATAACAAGTGTTGGGAAACAGGTCTGAGATTTTACGATGAGACTATGAAGGTTCTAGCGATGAACTTAGCAAGATGCTTTCGGGAAACCATACCCTGGACAATAAATGAACACAATTTGAAAGACACCTTTTGCATGTGGAAATGTTATATAATTTTGTATAAATCACCTTCCGGTGAATAAACCATTGAATAAACCACCAAAAAACATGTTTTAAGTGAGAAGTAGGCATTGGTCCGAAGTCAAAAAAGAAAAGAAATTCACATGGGCATCACCATGCCTACCTCACCCATGCTCGTCCAAGGTTTTCCAGAATACTGCTTTGGCCTACTACAGTAGAAATGTTGGTCTGTTGTACTTCAAACGATGTGTATACAGGTTTCTTAGGATTCAAATCATCTCAAACAGCCTAATTCATACTCTTCAGAGGAATAAAGGACTTTACAGTGTTCTGCTATTAAAATAGTGTACAGCGCATTCGGAAGTATTCAGATGCCTTGACTTTTTCCACATTTTGTTGCGTTACAGCCTTGTTCTAAAATTAATTAAATGTTTTTTTCCCCCATCAATCTGCACACAACACCCCACAATGACAAAGTAAAAACAGTTTAGACATTTTTGCAAATTAATAAAAAATGAAAAAAATTGAAATATCACATTTACATAAGTATTCAGACCCTTTACTCAGTCTTTTGTTGTAGCACCGTTGGCAGCGATTACAACCTTGATTCTTTTTGGGTATGATGCTACACGCATGGCACACTTGTACTGGAGGAGTTTCTCTTCTTTGCAGATCCTCTCAAGTTCTGTCACGTTGGATGGGGAGTGTCGCGGCTCAACTATTTTCAGGTATCTCCAGAGATGTTCGATCGGGTTCTAGTCCGGGCTCTGGCTGGGCCACTCAAAAGATATTCAGAGACTTGACCCAAAGTCACTGCTGCATTGTCTTGGCTGTGTGCTTTGAGTCATTGTCCTGTTGGAAGGTGAACCTTTTCCCCAGTCTGAATTCCTGAGTGCTCTGGAACAGGTTTTCATCAAGGATCTCTTTGTACTTTGGTCCATTCATCTGTCCCTCAATCCTGACTAGTCTCCCAGTCCCTGCCGCTGAAAAACATTCCCACATCATGATGCTGCCACCACCATGCTTCACCGGATGGATGGTGCCAGGTTTCCTCCAGATGTGATGCTCGGCATACAGACCAAAGAGTTCCATCTTGGTTTCATCAGACCAGAGAATCTTGTTTCTCATGGTCTGAGAGTCCTTTAGATGCCTTTTGGCAAACTCCAAGCAGGCTGTCATGTGCCTTTTACTGATGAGTGGCTTCCGTCTGGCCACTCTACCATAAAGGTCTGATTGGTGGAGTGCTGCAGAGATGGTTGTCCTTCTGGAGGGTTCTCCCATCTCTACAGAGGAACTCTGGAGCTCTGTCAGAGTGACCATCGGGTTCTTGGTCACCTCCCTGACCAAGGCCCCCCCCCGATTGCTCAGTTTAGCTGGGCTGCCAGCTCAAGGAAGATTCTTGGTGATTCCAAACTTTTTCCATTTAAGAATGATGGAGGCCACTGTATTCTTGGGGACCTTCAATACTGCAGACATTTTTTGGTACCTTTCCCCAGATCTGTGCCTCGACAGAATCCTGTCTCAGAGCTCTACGGAAAATTCCTTTAAGGAATGATTTGTACCAAATACAATGCTCTTAGTTTTAGAGATGTTCAAGAGCACTTCAAAGCACTTCATGATGACAGAAGTGAGTGCTACGGGATGAGAGTCATTTAGTTCAGTTACCTTTGCTTACTTGGGTACAGGAACAATGGTGGACATCTTGAAGCAAGTGGGGACAGCAGACTGGGGTAGGGAGCAGCCAGCTGGTCTGCGCATGCTCTGAGGACACGGCTAGGGATGCCGTCTGGGCTGGCAGCCTTGCGAGGCTTAACACATTTAAATGTCTTACTCACATCAGCCACGGACAACGACCTTCTATCTTTGAGGATAACACAGTGCCATAAACGCAGCCCGCTCCACTGTGTTATCCTCAAAGATAGAAGGTTTTGCCTGTTTGATTGCCTTACGGAGGGAATAACTACACTGTTTGTATTCAACCATATTCCTAGTCACTTTGCCATGGTTAAATGCGAAGGTTCGTGCTTTCAGTTTACCGCGAACGCTGCCATCTATCCATGGTTTCTGATTTGGGTAGGTTTTAATAGTCACAGTGGGAACAACATCCGCTATACACTTCCAAATGAACTCAGTCAACGTGTCAGTGTATACATCGATGCTATTCTCAGAGGCTACCCGGAACATATCCAAGTCACCGTGCTCAAAACAATCTTGAAGCATGGATTCCGATTGGTCAAAACAGCATTGAATAGACATAGCTACTGCATTAGGTCAAAGTCGTGTGCTGGAAAACCTTTGTAGAGCATGGGTGCTAATGTGAATTTCCTTTATTTTTCGGCTTCAGACCAATGCCTACTTCTCACTTAATACATACATACATACATACATACATACATACATACATACACACACACACACACACACACACACACACACACACACACACACACACACACACACACACACACACACACACACACACACACACACACACACACACACACACACACACACACACACACACACACACACACACATACACACATACATACATACATATACACTACCGTTCAAAAGATTGGGGTCACTTATGGACATTTTTTGTCTATTACAATAACATCAAATTGATCAGAAATACAGTGTAGACATTGTTAATGTTGTAAATGACTATTGTAGCTGGAAACGGCAGATTTCTAATGGAATATCTACATAGGCGTACAGAGGCCTCACAAGTCCTCAACTGGCAGCTTTATTAAATAGTACCCCGCAGTCTCAACGTGAACAGTGAAGACTAGACTCCGGGATGCTGGCCTTCTATGCAGAGCTCCCCTGTCCAGTGTTCTTTTGCACATCTTAATATTTTCTTTTTATTGGCCAGTCTGAGATATGGCTTTTTTTTGCAACTCTATCTAGAAGACCAGCATCCCGGAGTTGCCTCTTCACTGTTGACGTTGTTTCTGGCCATTTGAGCCCGTAATTGAACCCACAAATGCTGATGCTTCAACTAGTCTAAAGAAGGACAGTTTTATTGTTTCTTTAATCAACACAACAGTTTTAAGTTGTGATAACATAATAGCAAAAGGATTTTCTAATGATCTATTAGCCTTTTAAAATTATAAACATGGATTAGCTAATATAACGTGCCAATGGAACTCTGGAGTGATGGTTGCTGATAATGGGCCTCTGTATGCCTATGTAGATTTTCATTAAAAATCTGCAGTTTCCAGCTACTATAGTCATTTACAACATTAACAATATCTACACTGCATTTCTGTATATAACATCAATTTAATGTAATGGACAAAAAAATTGCTTTTATTTCAAAAACAAGGACATTTCTAAGTGACCCCAATATTACGACTCAGCAATGTTCACAATCCAATGAAGTGATAGATGGCAGGATAATCTAACAAGACAAGGAAAAATGATATCCTATTAAGCATTAGCAATGTAAATAATAGTTAAATGTTCCTTCTATTTGGTCATTGTGATAATAAACCCATCCACATCTGCTGCTGAGGTGACTGTGTTTCAGGAACTGAAACTCTGATGTCTAACGGAAACTTTGACAGTCTAAGATGTGAAAAGTCTGATATTATGTTAGCGTTAGAAATGTAAACAATAGTTAAGATTACTTACATTTTGTCATCGTGATATCGGCACCAACTTGCTTGAGGAAGTGTCCACAGACTATAGGAAAACTCAACCACACCTCTTTATCATGTGACTGTGTTTCAGGAAATGAAACTGATGGCCTTTTAAGAAGATAGCAACATCCCTGCCTGGTGTCTTCTTTATCACAAATCTTTCCCCTACTATGTTTTGAGACTTCACTAAATACACTTCATCAGTTCTGTAAATATGTATCTCCTAATATGAAAAGTGTGCGTCCACATTTTTAGATAAGTTCAGAAACGTTGCTTTCTATACTAGGAATAAAGTCTCTATTTGCATATGTCGTTGAAAAAAATCCCTGGCCACAGTAAAAAATTTCCCAGGAAGTAAAATAGAGCAGCTTCACCTTGAACAATACTCAATAGAGGTAAACGTGTGTAACTGTAGTTATTATTAGAAAGTATCAACCTCTCTCACTTACCCACGTAATATATATATATACAGCCATTAGAATATACAGCAGTAGGGAGTTTATAGCCATTAGAATATACAGCAGTAGAAAGGGAGTTTATAGCCATTAGAATATACAGCAGTAGGGAGTTTATAGCCATTAGAATATACAGCAGTAGAAAGGGAGTTTATAGCCATTAGAATATACAGCAGTAGGAAGGAGAGTTTATAGCCATTAGAATATACAGCAGTAGGAGGGGAGTTTATAGCCATTAGAATATACAGCATTAGGAAGGAGAGTTTATAGCCATTAGAATATACAGCAGTAGGAGGGAAGTTTATAGCCATTAGAATATACAGCTTTAGGAAGGAGAGTTTATAGCCATTAGAATATACAGCAGTAGGGTGTTTATAGCCATTAGAATATACAGCAGTAGGAGGGGAGTTTATAGCCATTAGAATATACAGCAGTAGGAAGGGGAGTTTATAGCCATTAGAATATACAGCAGTAGGAAGGAGTTTATAGCCATTAGAATATACAGCAGTAGGAAGGAGTTTATAGCCATTAGAATATACAGCAGTAGGAAGGGAGTTTATAGCCATTAGAATATACAGCAGTAGGAAGGGAGTTGAAGGGGAGTTTATAGCCATTATAATATACAGCAGTAGGGAGTTTATAGCCATTAGAATATACAGCAGTAGGAAGGGGAGTTTATAGCCATTAGAATATACAGCAGTAGGAGGGAAAGTTTATAGCCATTAGAATATACAGCAGTAGGAGGGGAGTTTACATCTTGAAGCAAGTGGGGACAGCAGACTGGGGTAGGGAGCAGCCAGCTGGTCTGCGCATGCTCTGAGGACACGGCTAGGGATGCCGTCTGGGCTGGCAGCCTTGCGAGGCTTAACACGTTTAAATGTCTTACTCACATCAGCCACGGACAACGACCTTCTATCTTTGAGGATAACACAGTGCCATAAACGCAGCCCGCTCCACTGTGTTATCCTCAAAGATAGAAGGTTTTGCCTGTTTGATTGCCTTACGGAGGGAATAACTACACTGTTTGTATTCAACCATATTCCTAGTCACTTTGCCATGGTTAAATGCGAAGGTTCGTGCTTTCAGTTTACCGCGAACGCTGCCATCTATCCATGGTTTCTGATTTGGGTAGGTTTTAATAGTCACAGTGGGAACAACATCCGCTATACACTTCCAAATGAACTCAGTCAACGTGTCAGTGTATACATCGATGCTATTCTCAGAGGCTACCGGAACATATCCAAGTCACCGTGCTCAAAACAATCTTGAAGCATGGATTCCGATTGGTCAAAACAGCATTGAATAGACATAGCTACTGCATTAGGTCAAAGTCGTGTGCTGGAAAACCTTTGTAGAGCATGGGTGCTAATGTGAATTTCCTTTATTTTTCGGCTTCAGACCAATGCCTACTTCTCACTTAATACACATACATACATACATACATACATACACACACACACACACACACACACACACACACACACACACACACACACACACACACACACACACACACACACACACACACACACACACACACACACACACACACACACACACATACACACATACACACATACATACATACATATACACTACCGTTCAAAAGATTGGGGTCACTTATGGACATTTTTTGTCTATTACAATAACATCAAATTGATCAGAAATACAGTGTAGACATTGTTAATGTTGTAAATGACTATTGTAGCTGGAAACGGCAGATTTCTAATGGAATATCTACATAGGCGTACAGAGGCCTCACAAGTCCTCAACTGGCAGCTTTATTAAATAGTACCCCGCAGTCTCAACGTGAACAGTGAAGACTAGACTCCGGGATGCTGGCCTTCTATGCAGAGCTCCCCTGTCCAGTGTTCTTTTGCACATCTTAATATTTTCTTTTTATTGGCCAGTCTGAGATATGGCTTTTTTTTGCAACTCTATCTAGAAGACCAGCATCCCGGAGTTGCCTCTTCACTGTTGACGTTGTTTCTGGCCATTTTGAGCCCGTAATTGAACCCACAAATGCTGATGCTTCAACTAGTCTAAAGAAGGACAGTTTTATTGTTTCTTTAATCAACACAACAGTTTTAAGTTGTGATAACATAATAGCAAAAGGATTTTCTAATGATCTATTAGCCTTTTAAAATTATAAACATGGATTAGCTAATATAACGTGCCAATGGAACTCTGGAGTGATGGTTGCTGATAATGGGCCTCTGTATGCCTATGTAGATTTTCATAAAAAATCTGCAGTTTCCAGCTACTATAGTCATTTACAACATTAACAATATCTACACTGCATTTCTGTATATAACATCAATTTAATGTAATGGACAAAAAAATTGCTTTTATTTCAAAAACAAGGACATTTCTAAGTGACCCCAATATTACGACTCAGCAATGTTCACAATCCAATGAAGTGATAGATGGCAGGATAATCTAACAAGACAAGGAAAAATGATATCCTATTAAGCATTAGCAATGTAAATAATAGTTAAATGTTCCTTCTATTTGGTCATTGTGATAATAAACCCATCCACATCTGCTGCTGAGGTGACTGTGTTTCAGGAACTGAAACTCTGATGTCTAACGGAAACTTTGACAGTCTAAGATGTGAAAAGTCTGATATTATGTTAGCGTTAGAAATGTAAACAATAGTTAAGATTACTTACATTTTGTCATCGTGATATCGGCACCAACTTGCTTGAGGAAGTGTCCACAGACTATAGGAAAACTCAACCACACCTCTTTATCATGTGACTGTGTTTCAGGAAATGAAACTGATGGCCTTTTAAGAAGATAGCAACATCCCTGCCTGGTGTCTTCTTTATCACAAATCTGTCCCCTGCTATGCTTTGAGACTTCACTAAATACACTTCATCAGTTCTGTAAATACGTATCTCCTAATGTGAAAAGTGTGCGTCCACATTTTTAGATAAGTTCAGAAACGTTGCTTTCTATACTAGGAATAAAGTCTCTATTTGCATATGTCGTTGAAAAAAATCCCTGGCCACAGTAAAAAATTTCCCAGGAAGTAAAATAGAGCAGCTTCACCTTGAACAATACTCAATAGAGGTAAACGTGTGTAACTGTAGTTATTATTAGAAAGTATCAACCTCTCTCACTTACGCACGTAATATATATATATATATACAGCCATTAGAATATACAGCAGTAGGAAGGGAGTTTATAGCCATTAGAATATACAGCAGTAGGAAGGGAGTTTATAGCCATTAGAATATACAGCAGTAGGGAGTTTATAGCCATTAGAATATACAGCAGTAGGAAGGGGAGTTTATAGCCATTAGAATATACAGCAGTAGGAGGGAAAGTTTATAGCCATTAGAATATACAGCAGTAGGAGGGGAGTTTATAGCCATTAGAATATACAGCATTAGGAAGGAGAGTTTATAGCCATTAGAATATACAGCAGTAGGAGGGGAGTTTATAGCCATTAGAATATACAGCTTTAGGAAGGAGAGTTTATAGCCATTAGAATATACAGCAGTAGGGTGTTTATAGCCATTAGAATATACAGCAGTAGGAGGGGAGTTTATAGCCATTAGAATATACAGCAGTAGGAAGGGGAGTTTATAGCCATTAGAATATACAGCAGTAGGAAGGGAGTTTATAGCCATTAGAATATACAGCAGTAGGAAGGAGTTTATAGCCATTAGAATATACAGCAGTAGGAAGGGAGTTTATAGCCATTAGAATATACAGCAGTAGGAAGGGGAGTTTATAGCCATTAAAGTATACAGCAGTAGGGAGTTTATAGCCATTAGAATATACAGCAGTAGGAAGGGGAGTTGATAGCCATTAGAATATACAGCAGTAGGAGGGAAAGTTTATAGCCATTAGAATATACAGCAGTAGGAGGGGAGTTTACATCTTGAAGCAAGTGGGGACAGCAGACTGGGGTAGGAGCAGCCAGCTGGTCTGCGCATGCTCTGAGGACACGGCTAGGGATGCCGTCTGGGCTGGCAGCCTTGCGAGGCTTAACACGTTTAAATGTCTTACTCACATCAGCCACGGACAACGACCTTCTATCTTTGAGGATAACACAGTGCCATAAACGCAGCCCGCTCCACTGTGTTATCCTCAAAGATAGAAGGTTTTGCCTGTTTGATTGCCTTACGGAGGGAATAACTACACTGTTTGTATTCAACCATATTCCTAGTCACTTTGCCATGGTTAAATGCGAAGGTTCGTGCTTTCAGTTTACCGCGAACGCTGCCATCTATCCATGGTTTCTGATTTGGGTAGGTTTTAATAGTCACAGTGGGAACAACATCCGCTATACACTTCCAAATGAACTCAGTCAACGTGTCAGTGTATACATCGATGCTATTCTCAGAGGCTACCCGGAACATATCCAAGTCACCGTGCTCAAAACAATCTTGAAGCATGGATTCCGATTGGTCAAAACAGCATTGAATAGACATAGCTACTGCATTAGGTCAAAGTCGTGTGCTGGAAAACCTTTGTAGAGCATGGGTGCTAATGTGAATTTCCTTTATTTTTCGGCTTCAGACCAATGCCTACTTCTCACTTAATACACATACATACATACATACATACATACATACACACACACACACACACACACACACACACACACACACACACACACACACACACACACACACACACACACACACACACACACACACACACACACACACACACATACACACATACACACATACATACATACATATACACTACCGTTCAAAAGATTGGGGTCACTTATGGACATTTTTTGTCTATTACAATAACATCAAATTGATCAGAAATACAGTGTAGACATTGTTAATGTTGTAAATGACTATTGTAGCTGGAAACGGCAGATTTCTAATGGAATATCTACATAGGCGTACAGAGGCCTCACAAGTCCTCAACTGGCAGCTTTATTAAATAGTACCCCGCAGTCTCAACGTGAACAGTGAAGACTAGACTCCGGGATGCTGGCCTTCTATGCAGAGCTCCCCTGTCCAGTGTTCTTTTGCACATCTTAATATTTTCTTTTTATTGGCCAGTCTGAGATATGGCTTTTTTTTGCAACTCTATCTAGAAGACCAGCATCCCGGAGTTGCCTCTTCACTGTTGACGTTGTTTCTGGCCATTTTGAGCCCGTAATTGAACCCACAAATGCTGATGCTTCAACTAGTCTAAAGAAGGACAGTTTTATTGTTTCTTTAATCAACACAACAGTTTTAAGTTGTGATAACATAATAGCAAAAGGATTTTCTAATGATCTATTAGCCTTTTAAAATTATAAACATGGATTAGCTAATATAACGTGCCAATGGAACTCTGGAGTGATGGTTGCTGATAATGGGCCTCTGTATGCCTATGTAGATTTTCATTAAAAATCTGCAGTTTCCAGCTACTATAGTCATTTACAACATTAACAATATCTACACTGCATTTCTGTATATAACATCAATTTAATGTAATGGACAAAAAAATTGCTTTTATTTCAAAAACAAGGACATTTCTAAGTGACCCCAATATTACGACTCAGCAATGTTCACAATCCAATGAAGTGATAGATGGCAGGATAATCTAACAAGACAAGAAAAAATGATATCCTATTAAGCATTAGCAATGTAAATAATAGTTAAATGTTCCTTCTATTTGGTCATTGTGATAATAAACCCATCCACATCTGCTGCTGAGGTGACTGTGTTTCAGGAACTGAAACTCTGATGTCTAACGGAAACTTTGACAGTCTAAGATGTGAAAAGTCTGATATTATGTTAGCGTTAGAAATGTAAACAATAGTTAAGATTACTTACATTTTGTCATCGTGATATCGGCACCAACTTGCTTGAGGAAGTGTCCACAGACTATAGGAAAACTCAACCACACCTCTTTATCATGTGACTGTGTTTCAGGAAATGAAACTGATGGCCTTTTAAGAAGATAGCAACATCCCTGCCTGGTGTCTTCTTTATCACAAATCTGTCCCCTGCTATGTTTTGAGACTTCACTAAATACACTTCATCAGTTCTGTAAATACGTATCTCCTAATGTGAAAAGTGTGCGTCCACATTTTTAGATAAGTTCAGAAACGTTGCTTTCTATACTAGGAATAAAGTCTCTATTTGCATATGTCGTTGAAAAAAATCCCTGGCCACAGTAAAAATTTCCCAGGAAGTAAAATAGAGCAGCTTCACCTTGAACAATACTCAATAGAGGTAAACGTGTGTAACTGTAGTTATTATTAGAAAGTATCAACCTCTCTCACTTACGCACGTAATATATATATATATATACAGCCATTAGAATATACAGCAGTAGGAAGGGAGTTTATAGCCATTAGAATATACAGCAGTAGGAAGGGAGTTTATAGCCATTAGAATATACAGCAGTAGGGAGTTTATAGCCATTAGAATATACAGCAGTAGGAAGGGAGTTTATAGCCATTAGAATATACAGCAGTAGGAGGGAAAGTTTATAGCCATTAGAATATACAGCAGTAGGAGGGAGTTTATAGCCATTAGAATATACAGCATTAGGAAGGAGAGTTTATAGCCATTAGAATATACAGCAGTAGGAGGGGAGTTTATAGCCATTAGAATATACAGCTTTAGGAAGGAGAGTTTATAGCCATTAGAATATACAGCAGTAGGGTGTTTATAGCCATTAGAATATACAGCAGTAGGAGGGGAGTTTATAGCCATTAGAATATACAGCAGTAGGAAGGGGAGTTTATAGCCATTAGAATATACAGCAGTAGGAAGGAGAGTTTATAGCCATTAGAATATACAGCAGTAGGAAGGGGAGTTTATAGCCATTAGAATATACAGCAGTAGGAAGGAGAGTTTATAGCCATTAGAATATACAGCAGTAGGAAGGGGAGTTTATAGCCATTAAAATATACAGCAGTAGGGAGTTTATAGCCATTAGAATATACAGCAGTAGGAAGGGAGTTTATAGCCATTAGAATATACAGCAGTAGGAGGGAAAGTTTATAGCCATTAGAATATACAGCAGTAGGAGGGGAGTTTATAGCCATTAGAATATACAGCATTAGGAAGGAGAGTTTATAGCCATTAGAATATACAGCAGTAGGAGGGGAGTTTATAGCCATTAGAATATACAGCAGTAGGGAGTTTATAGCCATTAGAATATACAGCAGTAGGGTGTTTATAGCCATTAGAATATACAGCAGTAGGAGGGGAGTTTATAGCCATTAGAATATACAGCAGTAGGAAGGGGAGTTTATAGCCATTAGAATATACAGCAGTAGGAAGGGGAGTTTATAGCCATTAGAATATACAGCAGTAGGAAGGGGAGTTTATAGCCATTAGAATATATAACAGTAGGAAGGGGAGTTTATACCCATTAGAATATACAGCAGTAGGGAGTTTATAGCCATTAGAATATACAGCAGTAGGGAGTTGATAGCCATTAGAATATACAGCAGTAGGGAGTTTATAGCCATTAGAATATACAGCAGTAGGAAGGGAGTTTATAGCCATTAGAATATACAGCAGTAGGAAGGGAGTTTATAGCCATTAGAATATACAGCTGTAGGAAGGGGAGTTTATAGCCATTAGAATATACAGCAGTAGGAAGGGGAGTTTATAGCCATTAGAATATACAGCTGTAGGAAGGGGAGTTTATAATAACAAAACAGTATATAAGGGATTCCTCACATTTCTTAGGCTTGGAACCCTAAAAACAACAGATCCCCTGATGCAGCAGTTTGTTTGCTTGTCTAGCCTGTCAGTTACATTGTCTCTCTCTGACCAGGCCCAGAACAAACAGTGAGACAGAGGGGTGTCACTGGAACAGTGAAGTGTTTGCTTGTCTTTCCTCCCCACTGGTGAGGTAAAAGTCTCCGTACATTTTCCCAGCTGCTCACTTGACTTCTGCCCATTTGTACACTTTACAGAATTGCTTTGAGACTCAAATCTTTCACTTACAATGTAGGCCAAACAAAACCCATTGATTTCAAATTGTAACAAACCATACAACTCTATGCACTCTATGCACAAGCACTACATTTAATCATTTACACTGACATTTTACAAAAACATTTACTAGAAGAACTGTGCAGATGCAAACGTTTGGTAACGTTTTTCAAAAACTGTCTTAAATATCTGCTCAGAATTAATGTTCAACGATGTCTGCAGAAAGAATGGAGTGTCAGCTATGACATGACACAGGGACACAAATCTCTTTTGGTTATTGAACTACAGTAAGTGAAGTGGATGTACACCCGGTAACAGAAGTGCATTAAGGGAAATGCATGTTGCGGTCTCTGATCTGTACTGGACAGAAAAGCAGAGTTATGAATATCATTATCTTCATGGTGAAGTATCCTGAATCGGTACACAAAGGTAGAAACATGCAAACAATTTGGGGGTATTTTTCTACACATTATCTATTATTTTAATGAGCTTTGCCCCCAAACAAGACTAAATTTGGTTGGTCGGATCAGACCAAATCTGAACCAATCATAGAAGTCTATGTTTCACATGTGTGGATATCAAAGTACAGCACAGAAAAGCTCAGTAGAGTACAGTAGAGCAGAGTACAGTAGAGTACAGTAGAGTACAGAACAGTACAGAACAGAACAGTAGAGCAGAGTACAGTAGAGTACAGTAGAGTACAGTAGAGAACAGAACAGTAGAGCAGAGTACAGTAGAGCAGAGTACAGTAGAGTACAGTAGAGAACAGAACAGTAGAGCAGAGTACAGTAGAGCAGTGTACAGTAGAGTACAGTAGAGTACAGTAGAGAACAGAACAGTAGAGCAGAGTACAGTAGAGCAGAGTAGAGTACAGTAGAGCAGAGTACAGTACAGTAGAGTACAGTACAGTAGAGTACAGTAGAGCAGAGTACAGCAGAGCAGAGTACAGTAGAGTACAGTAGAGTGGAGTACAGTACAGTAGAGTAGAGTACAGTAGAGTACAGAACAGTACAGTACAGAACAGAACAGTAGAGCAGAGTACAGTAGAGCAGAGTACAGTACAGTAGAGTACAGTAGAGTACAGAACAGTAGAGCAGAGTACAGTAGAGCAGAGTACAGTACAGTAGAGCAGAGTACAGTAGAGTACAGTACAGTACAGTACAGTAGAGTACAGTACAGTAGAGTACAGTAGAGCACAGTACAGTAGAGTACAGTACAGTAGAGCAGAGTACAGTACAGTAGAGCAGAGTACAGTACAGTAGAGCAGAGTACAGTAGAGTACAGTACAGTACAGTACAGAACAGAACAGTAGAGCAGAGTAAAGTAGAGTACAGAACACTACAGCACAGAACAGAAAAGCTCAGTAGAGTACAGTAGAGCAGAGTACAGTAGAGTACAGAACAGTCCAGAACAGTAGTGCTCAGTAGAGTAGAGTACAGTAGAGTACAGAACACTACAGTACAGAACAGTAGAGCTCAGTAGAGTACAGTAGAGCAGAGTACAGTAGAGTACAGAACACTACAATAAAGAACAGAAAAGCTCTGTAGCATACAGTAGAGCAGAGTACAGTACAGTAGAGTACAGAACAATAGAGCAGAGTAGAGTAGAGTACAGAACACTACAGCACAGAACAGAAAAGCTCAGTCGAGTACAGTAGAGCAGAGTACAGTAGAGTACAGAACAGTCCAGAACAGTAGTGCTCAGTAGAGTAGAGTACAGTAGAGTACAGAACACTACAGCACAGAACAGAAAAGCTCAGTAGAGTACAGTAGAGCAGAGTACAGTAGAGTACAGTAGAGAACAGAACAGTAGAGCAGAGTACAGTAGAGCAGTGTACAGTAGAGTACAGTAGAGTACAGTAGAGAACAGAACAGTAGAGCAGAGTACAGTAGAGCAGAGTACAGTAGAGCAGAGTAGAGTACAGTAGAGCAGAGCAGAGTACAGTACAGCAGAGTACAGTACAGTAGAGCAGAGTACAGTAGAGCAGAGCAGAGTACAGTAGAGTACAGTAGAGCGGAGTACAGTACAGTAGAGTAGAGTACAGTAGAGTACAGAACAGTACAGTACAGAACAGAACAGTAGAGCAGAGTACAGTAGAGCAGAGTACAGTACAGTAGAGTACAGTACAGTACAGAACAGTAGAGCAGAGTACAGTAGAGCAGAGTACAGTACAGTAGAGCAGAGTACAGTAGAGTACAGTACAGTACAGTAGAGTACAGTGCAGTAGAGTACAGTAGAGCACAGTACAGTAGAGTACAGTAGAGCAGAGTACAGTACAGTAGAGCAGAGTACAGTACAGTAGAGCAGAGTACAGTAGAGTACAGTACAGTACAGTACAGAACAGAACAGTAGAGCAGAGTAAAGTAGAGTACAGAACACTACAGCACAGAACAGAAAAGCTCAGTAGAGTACAGTAGAGTACAGAACAGTCCAGAACAGTAGTGCTCAGTAGAGTAGAGTACAGTAGAGTACAGAACACTACAGTACAGAACAGTAGAGCTCAGTAGAGTACAGTAGAGCAGAGTACAGTAGAGTACAGAACACTACAATAAAGAACAGAAAAGCTCAGTAGCGTACAGTAGAGCAGAGTACAGTACAGTAGAGTACAGAACAATAGAGCAGAGTAGGGTAGAGTACAGAACACTACAGCACAGAACAGAAAAGCTCAGTCGAGTACAGTAGAGCAGAGTACAGTAGAGTACAGAACAGTCCAGAACAGTAGTGCTCAGTAGAGTAGAGTACAGTAGAGTACAGAACACTACAGCACAGAACAGAAAAGCTCAGTAGAGTACAGTAGAGCAGAGTACAGTAGAGTACAGAACAGTCCAGAACAGTAGTGCTCAGTAGAGTACAGTAGAGCAGAGTACAGTAGAGTACAGAACACTACAGTACAGAACAGAAAAGCTCAGTAGAGTACAGTAGAGCAGAGTACAGTACAGAACAGTACAGAACAGTAGAGCACAGTAGAGTACAGAACCGGACACTACAGTACAGAACAGAACAGTAGAGTAGAATACAGAACAGCAGAGTACAGAACAATACAGTACAGCACATTAGAATTCAGTACATTAGAATAGAGTTCAGTACAGTAGAGCAGAGTACAGTAAAGAAGACTACAGCACAGAACAGAACAGTAGAGCTCAGTACAGTACATTAGAGTACAGAACTGGACATTACAGTACAGAACAGTACAGTACAACACAACACAGTAGAGTTCAGTACATTAGAATAGGGTTCAGTACAGTAGATTAGACAATGGGTGGGTTGTCAAGCCTTGGTCTTAGTATTTTGTGTTTTCGTTAATTAGTTGGTCAGGCCAGGGTGTGACATGGGTTTATGTTGTTGTATTTCGTAGTGGGGTTTTTTAGTTATTGGGATTGCGGCTGAGTAGGGGTGTTGCATAGGTTTGGCTGCCTGAGGCGGTTCTCAATCAGAGTCAGGTGATTCTCGTTGTCTCTGATTGGGAACCGTATTTAGGTAGCCTGGGTTTCACTTTGTATTTCGTGGGTGATTGTTCCTGTCTCTGTGTAGTTTCACCAGATAGGCTGTAATTAGGTTTCACGTTCCGTTTTGTTGTTTTTGTATTTGTCTCAGTATTTTTATGTATCGTCATTTTGTTTCATTAAAAAACATGAGTAACCAACACGCTGCATTTCAGTCCGACTTTCTTGCGACAAACGAAGAACATCGTTACATGGGTCTAATCCTGGATGCTGATTGGTTAAAACCGCATTCCAGCCGGTGTCTATTCCAGTAACGACCACCGGCTGAATCTATGACGTTAAAATGCCTATTTACTCTGTTCCATCTGACTGGAAAATCCACTGTCTCATCTGCCCAGGCAGGGAAGTTAAAAACTTGATCACCACTATAAAAAGCATCTAGACATTATCTCACGTATATTTTGTTTTCAACAGCGGAGATTTGCAACACTGTTTCAATATTCAAATGTCGATTGAAAAAAGGTAAAACGAAACAAAGTGCAGTTAGTTTGCAGTCTTCCCAGCTTCAGTTAGAAGTGATTGTGTGTTGCTGTGTTGTTGGCTAGCTCCTCTGAACCACAGTGTCCTGACTAGAGAACACATTTTCTATGCCAGGCAATAACGTGCCTCATTAGCTCATTGTTATGGATGGATCCAAATGGAACGTCACTAGAAAACAGCTTAAACCAATGCAGCCAGTGTTGTTATTCTGTCTACAGTGTTTGACGTGACTGGAAGTTAGCCATTCAGTCACTGCTAACTTACAAAGTGGTGGAGTACAGAGCCAAAACAACAAAACATGTCTGTCCCAATACGTCCGGAGCTCACTGTATATACCTAAATAATAATAACAACAATGGTCTTTGCTTTCCTTTGACACCCAATTTGACATGCACCCATCAATGTCACGTTGGTGCTCATGGGTCCTTTTACAACCAACCAACCAACCCCTCCCAACTCAGCTGTTTGTTTGAATAGCTGTTATTTGACTCTTTCCACAAACCCAACTTCTCCCCACAAAGACATGTAAACATTGGCACTTCCCCTTTTGTGGTGGCATAGCCAGTAATCATTGATCTGCGCTATCTGTATTGACAAAGGGTGTCCTTGACTTGGCCGTCCACTTCATGGTCACTGAACCTTTCCACAAAACCTCGACAGATGCATGGAAGCCCAGTGGAGAACAGTCCACATTCATGCCGTGAGGTCGTACGTGGTCAGAACAACAAACGTCAGGGGTCAAATACACTTGGGCCGAATTGCATCATATTCCAATAGAGCACTACTTTTAGCCAGAGCCACATTAGGGTAGTGCACTGTTTAGAGAATAGGGTGCCATTGGAGACGCACACTTGGTTAGACAATTTCCAGGAATAATTGTTTAGCAGAACAGGTCAAACTTTGCCACAGTCAGTCATGATATTTGCACTTTGCCATTACATGAATCTGGGCTCTGAATCGGAATCATTTCCAGGTTTATCTCTACCATAACAACATAGAAGAAAAATATTAGCTGGCATTCGTAGGGACAAAAATCCTCCACAGCTGGCTCAGTTTGCCTCAACAAGTCAGCCAGTGTAGACATAACAGAGAGATAATGGTAAGAATTTGCTGCACAACATAAAAAGGGTAATGAAGAGAGGAATGTGTTTCTTTGTCAAACAAGGAAGCGCCTGAAGCCGCAGCGAGACTGAATTCCTCCGCCTTTGTTCTTTTCTTCTTTCCACCAACTTTATTGTTGTTACTGCTCCCCCCCCCCCCCCCCCCCCCCCCCGCTCTGTGTGGCCAGAGTTGACAGAGTACACTTAGCACACGGCTACACACATAGCAACCGCCCCCCTCCCCACTCTGTGTGCTATGATAATATTGACACTGCAGCCTAACACTGCCACTATTGAGTTTGGCCATTCTAAATGATGTTTGACCAGCATTACAACAACAGTGAAATAACACAGCCTCGGCCTATAGGGCTAGTTCCCCTCAGGTTATGACCCAATAGGGGTGTGTGTGTGTGTGTGCGTGCGTGCGTGCGTGCGTGTGTGTGTGTGTGTGTGTGTTATAGGGTTAAAGGAAGTGATGATGGCATCTTCTCACACTGTGTCACACTGAGCAGGTGTCAGGTTGGGGCACTGCTGTCTCCAGTTTCTCTGTGTTAGCATTTCAAGTGGTATACAATAGCAAAGTGGCTAACGTCCACCTTTCATGTTATTGCTACCTATTACACAGCAACTCGATAAGCTAATAAGTAATTTACTTTTCTCTCTCGTATCACCATTTTGTCTCTATCGTGTTTACTCCTGGTTTTTATCGTGAAAAGCCTTGCTGTAAGAGGAATAGCTGTGTGGCTGTAAAACATTAGCCTGAATTTGTGTTTGCTCAGATAAGTATTTACGATCAGCGATAGGCACAAGGTGGGGGCTGTTGTCCGTAGGTCTGTCATCACAGTGGACCAACAGGTTCATCAGTACCTGGTGTGGTACTAGGGAGTGCTGACTAAGACAGCTTGTTCCCAGTAGTGTGTGTGTGTGTGTGTGTGTGTGTGTGTGTGTGTGTGTGTGTGTGTGTGTGTGTGTGTGTGTGTGTGTGTGTGTGTGTGTGTGTGTGTGTGTGTGTGTGTGTGTGTGTGTGTGTGTGTGTGTGTGTGTGTGTGTGTGTGTGAGAGAGAGAGAATGAGACAGTGATAAGGACAAGACAGAGAGAGAAAGGGTGTGAGAGAGGGAGAGCGATAGGTGGCTCTGGGTAGGGATTAGAACCTATTTTTTCACTTCGAGAGAAACCGTCTGTGATAGGCAGTACTGCCATCTCCTGGTCATGTGTGCTTGTCCTCTTTATCCTCATTGGTTTACAGTATGTAAAGCATGTTGACTGTTGTTTCAGCTTGAGTGGTCAGACTGAATGTAAATCCCAGGGTTTACAGCAACTTAATGACAACATTGCAGGGTCGACTAGGGGTCTAACATCTGCTGTGGAACACACCATGACCCCTCCTTGTCATATTGAAGACACACACACACAGGTACAGGCACAAACACACACACACGATAACATATGCACTATACACACACAAACATATGGATTTTGTGTTGTAGATATGTGGTAGTAGAGTAGTGGCCTGAGGACACACACTTAATGTGTTGTGAAATCTGTGGTGAAATGTAATGTCGTGTTTTTGATGGTTTAGAACTGCCTTCATTTAGCTGGACCCCAGGAAGAATGGGGATCCATAATAGACACAAATACAAAAAATCCTAATATTGACATAAATCTATGCATCTGCACACGAGACACAGGGAGTACACGATTATGTGACTGCTGTTTGTATATGACTCTTGGCTGAATTTGAATAACAAAAGGACCTACTGTCTGGTGCCGTGTTGCTCCCATAGTGGCTGTGAGGTTTGACTACATGGATACTTGGAAAGAGACGACCTGTAATTGACGTTTGCTTGAATATCCAGCGTATTTGTTATTGCTCTGATGAAGGTCGAATGATGGAAAGCTCAGCTACTATAAAAATCCTTTTGCATCTGACTGGAGGTGTGCAGAGACTTTTTCCTGCTTCTATTCAGAGAAAGCAAATTAATGACTTTTTGAAATGTAATCTAAAACTGTGAAGTAGGAATGTTTGTGCTTGGGGATTAGATTTGTGTTCACATGCCCTTTCAGTGGCCACGTCATAAAAAAATGTAGGAACTTCCTGTCCATTTTGCATGGTCATCCACTTCCTCCATGACCACCCCCAAAACCCCCTCCACCGCATCGCATAGCCTTGGATGTAGCGAAGCTAAATGTCCCCCGGCCCAATGTCATCTCTGTGGGACAAAGTCTCATCAACGGACCTCTACATCTCTCGTTGGCCCTGGGCCATATTCAAATCCACCGAGTGGATCTGTGTGAATGACAGCGTCATATAAACGCCAGCCAGCAACAATAATGACATTGTTTGCTATCGCTGCCCTACATCTCCTGCTGCAATTATCCCATTTAATTATCCCATTCTCTTGAACTTGGCACCGTGCGACAGGCAGCCTTTATTATTGTCCTCTTCCACATAGGTTTTTTCCCGTCGTTGCCCCCACCTTCCTCCTTACGGTTTCCAACAAGCCCCAGCCAATAAAGTGTTAGATAAATATTAGCTTTGGCAGGACACGCCTCGGCCTATCAGATCAGTGAAAGTCATTGGCCGCATTGATTGGTTTATGGATTCAACTGCTGTGTGGAAAAAAGGAAGAGGAGGGCACAGGAGGGAAGGGAGCAAAGTCTGTTCTCTATTAGAATCCACTAGGTGTTTCAGCAAACAGAGGTAATGCTTGGCAAACAAGGCGATTGGAGGAGGTTCCTCGGCAGTGTTAGCTTAGCAAACGTGGGTTCTGCGCAAACAGCTTCAAAGAATTTGACTCACTAGCTACCTCCACATAACCTTTGATGTGGGTATCGATTGAGGCTGAGAGTGGCGAGACACAGTGGGGTGGGGGTGGGTGTTAGTGGGGGCTCCAGAGGGATTCACAGGGGCACAGGATGTGGGTCGAGACGAGGATGTAGCCTGCTGGGGAACCAGTGTGTGTGTCACAACCTCCCTTGGTAACTGGCTCGGCTTGTGATCAAAGTCAGACTGTCCCCTGCCCACCCTACATGTCATGCACACATAAACATAAACACACGTGTATACACACATACCACATATGTTGCACACACACTCTAATGTTGGCATGCTGTCATTTTGCCAAAGTGTGGTGTAGCACAACTGATCGTGTGTTTGAGGAACGAAATCTATCAGAAACACAATATTATAATTACAGAACACAATTTAAGCAACATGAAACATGATACATTTAAATATGAACATTATCATAAATGTTTATAATTATACAATACATTATATTCCCAAAGCATAATAACCAGACGTAGCCTGGTATTAAATCGAACCCACCATATCAATGTTTACTCAATGTCTTTGTTTACATATTGAACACACACTGAGAAAATGGGAAGCCTCTTCCTAGGGAATCTACCTATAGGAGTTCCTAAAATCATTCTGTGATGTGGTTGTCCAAGACAAAAAGAGCCTTTCTTTGATATCGAAAATGCAAATGTCGTAGGCATGAACACACACACACACACACACACACACAAAGACCTCCTCTGCTTCAACTCTCTTAGAAAGCTGGCATGACAGAGGTAAGTTGCTACTTTCATTTGAGAATAATCAGAGCTCAGAGACAAAGGCCCTCTCTATCTCAATGGATTCAGTATTAGAGGAGAAGAAAGGCCCATGCACTAAGAGCTCTCCAAGCTGTCTGGACGCCTAAAGACAGACCTCAGGCCTGGCAAACAACGTTCATGTATTACATCAAAGCATGATATTATTAGGGGGCATAAATAACACAAAAATGGCATGGGGAGTATATTTGAAACCTGGCTAACCCAAGTATCCAATCATTTCTCTTCTTCTTCACCCCTTTGTAGTTTTTCCCTCATCTCTCTCGGCAACACTTATCTCACACGACTGCCATACTTCCAACATTACATCTGCATATTCCACAGGCATCAATGGTAGTGTACTCAAAAATTTATGCCAGTTGGGTTTGAAGTTATAGGATTCAAAGCTAAGAAGACATACATAAGACAAGATAGTGACATGTAATGCCGGTCAAGGGGTGTGTAACTGGTGGCATGAAGTCAAACGCAGGAGAGCAGAACTTGGTAAATAGCCGGAGACGTTTAATGTACATAACTACCAGTCTACAAAAATAACAAAACACATGGACACAAGAACCAGTATGGCACCAGTCACATAACGCACACGTACTTACAATAAACAATTCCCAAAGAGGACATGGGGGGAAACAGAACATATACAACATGTAATTAGGGAATTGAAACCAGGTGAGTGCGACAACCAGACAAAACAAATGGAACATGAAAAATAGATGGATGATGGCTAGAAGACCGGCGACATCGACCGCCGAACACCGCCCGAACAAGGAGAGGAACCCACTTCGGTAGAAGTCGTGACAATGCTGTTGCCGTCATAACAGAAGTGTAAGGTTGCTTGAAGGAAACCAATCACGCTGTCTTTTGGAAGGCACTAGTCATATGATAGCCTCTGAGTAACACTGTGATCTCTCTCTCTCTCTCTCTCTCTAATTCCTGCTTACAGTGTCAATTATGTCTCCGTCCGCTCCTCTAGTCACTCTTACCTTCTCAATCTGAACACAGATCAGCTCTTAATAACCTTATGTGATAACAGCTGGGGACCTGACATTGTCCGTTGGTTCTAGTTGAAAATGGGCCCAGAATAGATGACATGCACAGGGAGCTGGGTGAAGTGATTTGTGAGAAGAAGCCATGACTGGGAAGGTATTTTATATTAAATATCCACTTCACGGAGAACACATCACGTGACCTGGCTCCGATAATAACAACAATGTTTAGAATACAGGCCTCGACAACTCAACCTCGCAGGGAAGGAAAGAGATGCTTAAAAAATACACTATATGACAATTGGCAAGGAACTTCATAGTGTAATCAATATTACAACCCATTGACATGTTCAGCAAAATGAGCACAACATGGATAGTTGTGAGCGTTGGCTATGGAACTGTGACATGGATGGAAGATTGCAGATTGTATAGCTTGACCAATTTATTTGCACAGCTGGTTGGAGGTTCCGGGTTGGAGTAGCGGTCGCATCTACACTTCGGTCCGCAGGTAGTATAACTTTTCATTACATTTTCATTACATTTTCATTACATTTCATTATAGTACAACGGTTTGATTTGTCTAATCTTAGCAATTTCTTCTTAGCTAGCTACATAGCCGTCTTTGTATCAAAGATAATTGCGTAATTATCGTATTTCGTCGTCCTAACGTAGTCTACACTGCTATCTGCCCAGCAGCTAGCTAACGAATACCAGCACTGTAGAAACTATTCACTCAACTGAACGACTCGATTAGTGTAGTGTTAGCTAGCTACATAGTTGTCTTTGCTGTCTTCGTATCCAAGATAATTGTGTAGTTTAGAGTGTGTAGACTTAGAGTGATTATCTTAATTTACCGAGGTTAGCTAGCCAGCTATTTGTCGTCCTTAACGTAGGAGATACTGCTAGCTAGCTAGCCAACAGCTAGCCAACGCCTACTGAATAGAACGTCAACAACCCGGTCAACATTCCGCTTCGCTCCACAGGTAGTATCACATTTTCATTTCACTTCATTACAGTACAACGGTTTGATTTGTTTGATCGTAGCTAGCTAGCTACATAGCCGTCTTTGTATCTAAGACAATTGTGTAGTCTAGAGCGATTTTCTAGGTTAGATAGCCAGCTATTGTCGTTCTTTTAACGTAACGTAACGTAATCAACACTGCTAGCTAGCCAGCTAGCCCCGAATAGCAGCACTGTAGAAACTATTACACTCGACGGAACGACTTGATTAGTGTAGTGTCAACAACGCAGCCACTGCCAGCTAGCCTACAAAGTCAACAACGCAGCCACTACCAGCTAGCCTACTCCAGCAGTACTGTATCATTTCAATCATTTTAGTCAATAAGATTCTTGCTACGTAAGCTTAACTTTCTGAACATTCGAGACGTGTAGTCCACTTGTCATTCCAATCTCCTTTGCATTAGCATAGCCTCTTCTGTAGCCTGTCAACTATGTGTCTATCTATCCCTGTTCTCTCCTCTCTGCACAGACCATACAAACGCTCCACACCGCGTGGCCGCGCCACCCTAATCTGGTGGTCCCAGCGCGCACGACCCACGTGGAGTTCCAGGTCTCCGGTAGCCTCTGGAACTGCCGATCTGCGGCCAACAAGGCAGAGTTCATCTCAGCCTATGCCTCCCTCCAGTCCCTCAACTTCTTGGCACTGACGGAAACATGGATCACCACAGATAACACTGCTACTCCTACTGCTCTCTCTTCGTCCGCCCACGTGTTCTCGCACACCCCGAGAGCTTCTGGTCAGCGGGGTGGTGGCACCGGGATCCTCATCTCTCCCAAGTGGTCATTCTCTCTTTCTCCCCTTACCCATCTGTCTATCGCCTCCTTTGAATTCCATGCTGTCACAGTTACCAGCCCTTTCAAGCTTAACATCCTTATCATTTATCGCCCTCCAGGTTCCCTCGGAGAGTTCATCAATGAGCTTGATGCCTTGATAAGCTCCTTTCCTGAGGACGGCTCACCTCTCACAGTCCTGGGCGACTTTAACCTCCCCACGTCTACCTTTGACTCATTCCTCTCTGCCTCCTTCTTTCCACTCCTCTCCTCTTTTGACCTCACCCTCTCACCTTCCCCCCTACTCACAAGGCAGGCAATACGCTGACCTCATCTTTACTAGATGCTGTTCTTCCACTAACCTCATTGCAACTCCCTCCAAGTCTCCGACCACTACCTTGTATCCTTTTCCCTCTCGCTCTCATCCAACACTTCCCACACTGCCCCTACTCGGATGGTATCGCGCCGTCCCAACCTTCGCTCTCTCTCCCCGCTACTCTCTCCTCTTCCATCCTATAATCTCTTCCCTCTGCTCAAACCTTCTCCAACCTATCTCCTGATTCTGCCTCCTCAACCCTCCTCTCTTCCCTTTCTGCATCATTTGACTCTCTATGTTCCCTATCCTCCAGGCCGGCTCGGTCCTCCCCTCCCGCTCCGTGGCTCGACGACTCATTGCGAGCTCACAGAACAGGGCTCCGGGCAGCCGAGCGGAAATGGAGGAAAACTCGCCTCCCTGCGGACCTGGCATCCTTTCACTCCCTCCTCTCTACATTTTCCTCCTCTGTCTCTGCTGCTAAAGCCACTTTCTACCACTCTAAATTCCAAGCATCTGCCTCTAACCCTAGGAAGCTCTTTGCCACCTTCTCCTCCCTCCTGAATCCTCCTCCCCCTCCCCCCTCCTCCCTCTCTGCAGATGACCCGTCAACCATTTTGAAAAGAAGGTTGACGACATCCGATCCTCGTTTGCTAAGTCAAACGACACCGCTGGTTCTGCTCACACTGCCCTACCCTGTGCTCTGACCTCTTTCTCCCCTCTCTCTCCAGATGAAATCTCGCTTCTTGTGACGGCCGGCCGCCCAACAACCTGCCCGCTTGACCCTATCCCCTCCTCTCTTCTCCAGACCATTTCCGGAGACCTTCTCCCTTACCTCACCTCGCTCATCAACTCATCCCTGACCGCTGGCTACGTCCCTTCCGTCTTCAAGAGAGCGAGAGTTGCACCCCTTCTGAAAAAACCTACACTCGATCCCTCCGATGTCAACAACTACAGACCAGTATCCCTTCTTTCTTTTCTCTCCAAAACTCTTGAACGTGCCGTCCTTGGCCAGCTCTCCCGCTATCTCTCTCAGAATGACCTTCTTGATCCAAATCAGTCAGGTTTCAAGACTAGTCATTCAACTGAGACTGCTCTTCTCTGTATCACGGAGGCGCTCCGCACTGCTAAAGCTAACTCTCTCTCCTCTGCTCTCATCCTTCTAGACCTATCGGCTGCCTTCGATACTGTGAACCATCAGATCCTCCTCTCCACCCTCTCCGAGTTGGGCATCTCCGGTGCGGCCCACGCTTGGATTGCGTCCTACCTGACAGGTCGCTCCTACCAGGTGGCGTGGCGAGAATCTGTCTCCTCGCCACGCGCTCTCACCACTGGTGTCCCCCAGGGCTCTGTTCTAGGCCCTCTCCTATTCTCGCTATACACCAAGTCACTTGGCTCTGTCATAACCTCACATGGTCTCTCCTATCATTCCTATGCAGACGACACACAATTAATCTTCTCCTTTCCCCCTTCTGATGACCAGGTGGCGAATCGCATCTCTGCATGTCTGGCAGACATATCAGTGTGGATGACGGATCACCACCTCAAGCTGAACCTCGGCAAGACGGAACTGCTCTTCCTCCCGGGGAAGGACTGCCCGTTCCATGATCTCGCCATCACGGTTGACAACTCCATTGTGTCCTCCTCCCAGAGCGCTAAGAACCTTGGCGTGATCCTGGACAACACCCTGTCGTTCTCAACTAACATCAAGGCGGTGGCCCGTTCCTGTAGGTTCATGCTCTACAACATCCGCACGACCCTGCCTCACACAGGAAGCGGCGCAGGTCCTAATCCAGGCACTTGTCATCTCCCGTCTGGATTACTGCAACTCGCTGTTGGCTGGGCTCCCTGCCTGTGCCATTAAACCCCTACAACTCATCCAGAACGCCGCAGCCCGTCTGGTGTTCAACCTTCCGAAGTTCTCCCACGTCACCCCGCTCCTCCGCTCTCTCCACTGGCTTCCAGTTGAAGCTCGCATCCGCTACAAAACCATGGTGCTTGCCTACGGAGCTGTGAGGGGAACGGCACCGCAGTACCTCCAGGCTCTGATCAGGCCCTACACCCAAACAAGGGCACTGCGTTCATCCACCTCTGGCCTGCTCGCCTCCCTACCACTGAGGAAGTACAGTTCCCGCTCAGCCCAGTCAAAACTGTTCGCTGCTCTGGCCCCCAATGGTGGAACAAACTCCCTCACGACGCCAGGACAGCGGAGTCAATCACCACCTTCCGGAGACACCTGAAACCCCACCTCTTTAAGGAATACCTAGGATAGGATAAAGTAATCCTTCTCACCCCCCCTTAAATGATTTAGATGCACTATTGTAAAGTGGCTGTTCCACTAGATGTCATAAGGTGAATTCACCAATTTGTAAGTCGCTCTGGATAAGAGCGTCTGCCAAATGACTTAAATGTAATGTAAATGAGATGAGTAAACAGCAACATACGGATCGACACATACATTCCTCAAGCAAGGACACACACCCACCCACCCACACACACACCCACCCACACACACACCCACCCACCCACCCACCCACCCACCCACACACACACACACCACACACACACCCACCCACCCACCCACACACCCACCCACCCACCCACCCACCCACACACCCATACACCCACCCACACACCCACCCATACACACACACCCACACCCACCCATACACCCACCCACCCACACCCACACATACACACACCCACCCACACACACACCCACCCACACACACACACACCCATACACCCACCACCCACACCCACCCACCCACCCACCCACCCACACCCACCCACACACCCATACACCCACCCACCCACCCACCCACCCATACACACACACACCCACACATACACCCACCCACCCACACCCACACATACACACACCCACCCACACACACACCCACCCACACACACACACACCCATACACCCACCCACCCACACCCACCCACCCACCCACCCACACACACACACACCCACCCACCAACCCCCACACCCACCCATACACCCACCCACCCACCCACACCCACACATACACACACCCACCCACCCACCCACCCACCCACACACCCACCCATACACACACCCACTCACACACACACCCACCCACACACCCACCCACCCACCCACCCACCCACACACACACTCACCCACCCTACTCATTCAGTAATGTGATGGACAGCTTATAGGTGACGAGACGCAGAGTGCTTCTCAGAGTGGTAGTTCCCCAGAAGCCAGTTAAAGATGGATATCAGTAATGTAAGCGTGGTTGTCACCGGGCCCGGTCCTGTTGGCAGTGCGAGTGTTAAGACCTTGGCCACTGACTAAGGATTCCACCTCATGCTGAGAGGATGAGCTGAGGCCTCTAGTAAGAGACAGATAGGGGGGAAAGACATGGAGGGTTTTAACAGAGACGTCGTTGACCAATATTCAGACGACAGAATAACCACAGTACATGAAATCCCAGATCAGAGGAGTATCAGACAACTGCTGTTATGTAGTGATAACACTGACAAACGTGTGTGTGTGTGTGTGTGTGTGTGTGTGTGTGTGTGTGTGTGTGTGTGTGTGTGTGTGTGTGTGTGTGTGTGCGTGCGTGCGTGCGTGCGTGCGTGTGTGAATCTGCTTAATAAGCTACAATGTTTTATCTTATAGAACGGTTAACTATTACATCTAATTTACTGCAGAACAAAGCCACTTTCTTCATACCTCCTACAGACAAATGAGAAGTAGATAGTTAATCAATTAAATAAGGTAATCAACAGATTGTCACAAGGAAGCCGCCATGCCTCGCCCCCATATCCTCCTTCTCAGAATCCCTGACTCAGTCAGCCATAAAACCAAGGCTCTGTTGACAACAGCACAACAGAGCAACCAAACAGCATTGACAATCTCACTTCCACTGTCAAGAATATGTGGGGCCAAAGCTTGCTTAGATAAATCGTGTTTCTTTCTCTTAATGTAGGATTATCTAGCAGTTCTCACTCCACTTTCCTCCCTCCCTCCCTCTAGCTCTCTCCTTCTTTGATTCCCGCCCTCTCTCTCAAGCCCAATGAAGCTGTAAATCAACCATAAAGCAGTCTGCCTATGAACCAATGCATATCAGTGAGGCTTTTACAGCCAACTGTGATGATTTTCCCTTTTTGAAGAGATAAATAGATGACTTATTCCATGATTAAAGAGACGTTGGCACTCTGGCATTTTCTAATGAGGGGAATTTTGAATGGTCAAGCATTCACATCAAAGGAGCATGAGGTGAGCCCTGGAAGACTTTATTGTATAGCAGGCTACATTTTCTGTTTTTGTTATATTAGCCAGCTAAACTAGGTTACGCTACAGAGGCAGATAAGAAAACGTCTGTAAGGGTCAGTGTGGCTAGGCTAGCTTCACACCCTGTCAGGGGCGGGAACATTTGGTTTGTGTCCTATTAGCCATCTAAACTAGGTTACACTACAGAGGCAGATAAGAAAACGTCTGTAAGGGTCAGTGTGGCTAGGCTAGCTTCACACCTTGTCAGGGGCGGGAACATTTGGTTTGTGTCCTATTAGCCATCTAAACTAGGTTACACTACAGAGGCAGATAAGAAAACGTCTGTAAGGGTCAGTGTGGCTAGGCTAGCTTCACACCTTGTCAGGGGCGGGAACATTTGGTTTGTGTCCTATTAGCCATCTAAGCTAAGCTAAAGAGGAGCGGATATGAACATGGTTAAACCTGTAGAGAAGGTTAATGTGGCTTGGCTAAGTTAGGCTTCAGTGGCTAGGCTAGACTACCGTGGTTTAGCTAGGCTAGGCTTCAGTGGTTTAGCTAAGCTAGGCTTTAGTGGCTTGGCTAGGCTAAGCTTCAGTGGCTTGGCTAAGCTAGGCTTCAGTGGCGAGGCTAGGCTAGGCTTCAGTGGCTAGGCTAGGCTTCAGTGGCTTGGCTAAGCTAGGCTTCAGTGGCTTGGCTAAGCTAGGCTTCAGTGGCTAGGCTAGGCTTCAGTGGCTTGGCTAGGCTAGGCTTCAGTGGCTAGGCTAGGCTTCAGTGACTTGGCTAGGCTAACCAGATTCTCCCCCGGTCGGACCAATTAGAATGGAGGAAGCTGGAGGGGGCTTCAAAGCACTCAGGGCTTTGGAATCGCATTAAGTGTTTTTCTAGACATCAAAAAGGGCCAGTGCAACGCTGTAAGCTTGTTGAGTTTCTTAACTGCAGCTGGGTTCTAGAGTGCTGCTTTGGCCCGGGCATGCCTCTCAATCCCATTTTAAAATGACAGAATCCCCTGGCTGGGAGGGTGGGAGGGTTTCACATCCTTTCTTTGCATTGAAATCACTGCTTTTACTGTGACTGTTAGACCTGGAAATTGTGGGAAGAATCATGCAGAACTTTTGGCAGTGACAGTCAACAGTACCAGCTGTAGTAGTTGTTGTTGTGGTAGTGACAGTCAACAGTACCAGCTGTAGTAGTTGTTGTTGTGGTAGTGACAGTCAACAGTACCAGCTGTAGTAGTCGTTGTTGTGGTAGTGACAGTCAACAGTACCAGCTGTAGTAGTCGTTGTTGTGGTAGTGACAGTCAACAGTACCAGCTGTAGTAGTCGTTGTTGTGGTAGTGACAGTCAACAGTACCAGCTGTAGTAGTTGTTGTTGTGGTAGTAACAGTCAACAGTACCAGCTGTAGAAGTCGTTGTTGTGATAGTGACAGTCAGCAGTACCAGCTGTAGTGTTGTTGTTGTGGCAGTGACAGTCAACAGTACCAGCTGTAGTAGTTGTTGTTGTGGTAGTGACAGTCAACAGTACCAGCTGTAGTAGTTGTTGTTGTGGTAGTGACAGTCAACAGTACCAGCTGTAGTAGTCGTTGTTGTGGTAGTGACAGTCAGCAGTACCAGCTGTAGTAGTCATTGTTGTGGTAGTGACAGTCAGAAGTACCAGCTGTAGAAGTTGTTGTTGTGGTAGTGACAGTCAACAGTACCAGCTGTAGAAGTCGTTGTTGTGATAGTGACAGTCAGCAGTACCAGCTGTAGAAGTTGTTGTTATGGTAGTGACAGTCAGCAGTACCAGCTGTAGAAGTCGTTGTTGTGGTAGTGACAGTCAACAGCACCAGCTGTAGTAGTCATTGTTGTGATAGTGACAGTCAACAGCACCAGCTGTAGTAGTCGTTGTTGTGGTAGTGACAGTCAGCAGTACCAGCTGTAGTAGTCGTTGTTGTGATAGTGACAGTTGTAGTTTTGCTGCAGAATTTGCTGCAGCAGTAGTGGTAGGAATAGTAGTGGGTATGGGTGATATATGGAGTGATAATGGTAGGAATAGTAGTGGGTATGGGTGATATATGGAGTGATAATGGTAGGAATAGTAGTGGGTATGGGTGATATATGGAGTGATAATGGTAGGAATAGTAGTGGCTATGGGTGATATATTGCGTGATAATGGTCGGAGATACACCATTGAAGATGTATCTGTATCCATAGTGAATATTCATCCATCCATCGTGGATATTCATCCATCCATCGTGGATATTCATCCATCCATAGTGGATATTCATCCATCCATAGTGGATATTCATCCATCCATTGTGGATATTCATCCATCCATCGTGGATATTCATCCATCCATCGTGGATATTCATCCATCCATAGTGGATATTCATCCATCCATCGTGGATATTCATCCATCCATCGTGGATATTCATCCATCCATCGTGGATATTCATCCATCCATAGTGGATATTCATCCATCCATAGTGGATATTCATCCATCCATAGTGGATATTCATCCATCCATCGTGGATATTCATCCATCCATAGTGGATATTCATCCGTCCATAATACCCTGGATTAGTTTTTCTTGTGGTATATGAGAGCTTTAAACAGCATGTTGCATTGCTAAGTTACAGCCAGAGGAGAAGAGGGAGACTGGGCTTTAAGGTTAGTTACAACCAGAGGAGAAGACGGAGACTGGGCTTTAAGGTTAGTTACAACCAGAGGAGAAGACGGAGACTGGGCTTTAAGGTTAGTTACAGCCAGACTAGAGGAGAAGAGGGAAACGGGCTTTAAGGTTAGTTACAGCCAGACTAGAGGAGAAGAGGGAAACAGGCTTTAAGGTTAGTTACAGCCAGACTAGAGGAGAAGAGGGAAACAGGCTTTAAGGTTAGTTACAGCCAGACTAGAGGAGAAGAGGGAAACGGGCTTTAAGGTTAGTTACAGCCAGACTAGAGGAGAAGAGGGAAACAGGCTTTACGGTTAGTTACAGCCAGACTAGAGGAGAAGAGGGAAACGGGCTTTAAGGTTAGTTACAGCCAGACTAGAGGAGAAGAGGGAAACAGGCTTTAAGGTTAGTTACAGCCAGACTAGAGGAGAAAAGGGAAACGGGCTTTAAGGTTAGTTACAGCCAGACTAGAGGAGAAGAGGGAAACAGGCTTTAAGGTTAGTTACAGCCAGACTAGAGGAGAAGAGGGAAACGGGCTTTAAGGTTAGTTACAGCCAGACTAGAGGAGAAGAGGGAAACGGGCTTTAAGGTTAGTTACAGCCAGACTAGAGGAGAAGAGGGAAACAGGCTTACGTTAGTTACAGCCAGACTAGAGGAGAAGAGGGAAACGGGCTTTAAGGTTAGTTACAGCCAGACTAGAGGAGGTTAGTTACAGCCAGAAGAGGAGAAGAGGGAAACAGGCTTTAAGGTTAGTTACAGCCAGGCTAGAGGAGAAGAGGGAAACAGGCTTTAAGGTTAGTTACAGCCAGACTAGAGGAGAAGAGGAAACAGGCTTTAAGGTTAGTTACAGCCAGACTAGAGGAGAAGAGGGAAACAGGCTTTAAGGTTAGTTACAGCCAGACTAGAGGAGAAGAGGGAGACTGGGCTTTAAGGTTAGTTACAGCCAGACTAGAGGAGAAGAGGGAAACAGGCTTTAAGGTTAGTTACAGCCAGACTAGAGGAGAAGAGGGAAACGGGCTTTAAGGTTAGTTACAGCCAGACTAGAGGAGAAGAGGGAAACAGGCTTTAAGGTTAGTTACAGCCAGACTAGAGGAGAAGAGTTACAGGAAACGGGACCATGCCTGGCTCCTAATGAGCCTGTTGTGGGCTGAGATCAATCCCAGTACTCTGTCAACACAAAGACACCACGGCCAGTTAAAAAATGAGAAGCGGGATTCACGAGGCCTAGCAAAACCACACCACTGACAGCTGCAGATAGTCCGGGCGCTTGCCAGGAACACGAGGAAAACATCCAACCCACTTTGGCTGCAACTGTTATCCCTCCACAATGCCTTCCAATATTTTCTGTGGAACCAAAACTCTGAGCATTCATTGTTCTTGGCAGGGACGGGCGCTTTTCAGAAAACAGCCCCGCTGGTGTTGACGAGGAATCGGCTTAACGACAATCGCTTGCAAATGTATTTATCTTTTATAGCTCATGATCGCCCTGCGCTTTTCGCCTGGGTGCCTTTTGTCATACCCGGGGACCATGAAGCCATTAGGAGCGACTCTGCCATGATAACTACTAGGACAATGACTCCCATCTTTCCTGCACTGTTTACTCACTAATATGGGGGGAGGAGGCGGCGCGCCAGGCAACCTGCCCCGTTACAATGAGGCGTTTCACGGGCCCAGCGGAGCGCTCGTGCTCGGCACGGCGCTGGGATGACAAGGGGACCGCTGGCGAAAAACAAAAGCCCGGATTAACAACGTTTCTCACTGTGCACACAGAGCTAGTCTTTGTGAGGATCAGGCTGAGGCCTACTGTAATCTAGTTACAGTAGTTACAATGTTTGTGCTGTGACAGACCGTGTTAACCCACTCGGCGGTATAGTGGGGTAGAGTGGCATTGTTCACTGTGGAGTTCTATGGAGGATATGGATACCTTAGGCTCTGTGCCACACAGGGGCCAACACCATTCCTGAGCAGGCTCTATTTGGCACTGTAACCAAGCCGGTAGTGTGTAGTCTACTCTACATAGGGTAATGGAAGGATCATGGCTAGAGCTGAAGGGCTTCTGATTCATGCTTGTGGAAAATGGCTAATGAGCTTGTTTGTTGTCACAATGGGCCTTCCTCTGAGGTAACAGACTTCCAACACAGAGGACAGACAGAGGTACGGAGGGCGCACATGAAACGGATGTGAAATGGCTAGCTAGTTAGCGGTGGTAAGCGCCAATAGCATTTCAATCGGTGACGTCACTTGCTCTGAGACCTTGAAGTAGTGGTTCCCCGTGGCTTTTGTGGAGCAATGAGTAACGATGCTTCGTGGGTGACTGTTGTTGATGTGTGCAGAGGGTCCCTGGTTCGCGCCCGGCGAGGGGACGG
The DNA here is from genome assembly GCF_036934945.1 of Oncorhynchus masou masou. NCBI lineage: Eukaryota > Metazoa > Chordata > Actinopteri > Salmoniformes > Salmonidae > Oncorhynchus > Oncorhynchus masou. Next base: position 135,579 of record NW_027005108.1, read on the forward strand.
ACTAAAGTTATACTGTTACACACACATGCACGCACGCACACACACACACACACTCAGAATCAACCCTCTAAACAGGACAGTAGAGGCAGCAGATTGTTGGATTCATATTTGCTGTCACGCTCCTGTTTTCTCATCACATTAATACGCATGGAGGAATAAGAGTGTGAGAGGTGAGAGAGGGCACAGAGAGAGGCAGCTCATCACCACACCAGCCGAGTATTGCGCTGACGGGGAGACATCCCCTCCGTGAATGACAATGGTCTAATTGCCAAAGCTCATCTGCATTTCAATGTCTTTCTGTTCCGACACATTAGCTCCGAGGCGGTCACAGCCCTGACATATTGAGATGTAGTGCAAGAGCTGTTCTCTGGGCACCAGGCGCTGTGGCTAATGCACTTTGCTAATGTATTATTTAGAAAGTGGCCCCGCTAATTGAGTTTTAATGTCAGCGACTGCTCTCTCGCATACGTTTGACCGAGCAGGGGAAAGTTTAGATGCTGATAGATGATCGCAGGCTGCTTGTGGCTGCTCCAAAGGTCACAGCGTCGGCAGGTGAACTGCTGTGACCTCGGCTACTCTTAAAGGAGGCACGGCTGCTTCTCCCCACCCCTGTCCCCTGTGTTTTTCAGTCTGCGACATCATACACGGTGGGCTGGGTGACCAGAGGTCCACTGGATTGGAGAGATCTCCTTATTTCTGAATGTTGTCAAGAGACCTCTGGACATGCTACTCCTTCACATACAGCACTCCCCCTGCAGGAGATACTGAGAGCTACAATATTGTTGTAGCTGTTCGCCATGGGAAAACGATTAACTAGATGAACATTTTAAACATGCTTTCTGAAGAATAAAAATGACCTTGATAGTGTTTCAGTAATTCATTTCATTCAAATAACATCTCTTAATAACATCTCAGTTTGAAGGGTGATTTCGGGGAGACTACAGGCCGAACTGCAATGGTTGGCAAACCTACATACACCATAAAGAGTCAGTCATAACATCATCCTTGATAGACACAACTAAAGGTTATGAGCCTGTTTTGTCACCCATTAACAACTGAAGGTTATGAACTTGTTTTCTCAACGCTTAGTAACCAAAAGGTTATGAACCTATTTTCTCACTCCTTAACACTAGACAAAGTGAGACTATTAGAAATGATTTTATGCAACCGAGCATCGGTTGAGGAACAATACGGTGGCTCTTTGTGCAAGTTGGAATTTGAATGTGTATAAACATGCAGCAATTTGCATTTTAAACGGCAAGATATTATGTGCTCTGTGGAATGCTGCTCTGTGGAACTCATTAGCCAGACTCTTACTTGGGATGATTTTGCGCGTCCACCCCACCCCGTCGCCAGAGATAGAAGGACTACGAGTTGCTCACCCAAAGCGCAGATAAAGCAGAGCAATAATTTATTTCAAAAATCCCGACAGGCTAATTAACATTGTGAAATCAAGCAGAAAGGCAGTATTCCTCCGACAAGTTGAATTGCATTGATGTGCACACCCCAATTTACCAGCTCAAATAGAGAAGTGCTTCAGCTCCCATAAATGACGCTGTATTTCCCTCACCCCTTGAAGACTCGGAACAGATCTTTTTTCTCTCTGAGCATAATCAAGTTGGGTTTTACCTGAGCTCATTTCATGATTTAATAGACTTAAATGAGCTTACCCCCAAGGTTAATTATGAAGCAGCGAATTAAATTCTCTCCCGTGCTGATTGCTTATTTATAGAAATGTCTTCTGTTCAGGTGAAAGGTAATGTGATTATTGGCTGGACTGACTAGGAGCCGAACGAACCGCGCTGAGTGATACGGAAACGCCGTTGAGTTCAAGGGTCATTGAGACCAAGTGTCTTCCGACCCATGGCTAAATGACACAAACATAAACTATATGATTGATGCCTGACTGTAAAGTGTAATGTTCATTATCAGGTCACACAACCTCAACACTATTTCATCACAGTATCAATAAATCCACCGCAATGTCAATGATGTCATAGGTTTGGAAGACATTCAACATTTCCCAGAGAAGATCCATAGTTTGTACATGACACCAAGCCCTAACAGCATGTGTACTGTACAAGTGCAGTCTGTAGATTTTGTGGGCGGAGCTATAGGAGGATGGGCTGCTTCTAAATGGCTGGAATGGAACACATGGAACGGAGTCAAACGTGGTTTCCATATGTTTGATGTGTCTGATGCCGTTCCATTTCTTCCATACAGCCATTTCAATGAGCCCGTCCTCCTATAGCTCCTCCCACCAGCCTCCTCGTATGGATTCTAACTAAACAATCAGTCATTCTACTACCAAGCAACCATAATACAAACTTTTTTTTAACTTCACATAATTTCAGTCTGAGTCAATTCTGCTCGGATCCATAGGAGGCTAAATTGCCAATGCACAGAGTGCTTTTATGTGACAGCAAGCCTAAAATTAGATTTCAATCTCCCTGTCTGCCTTTCTCTCATCCTCTCCATCACTCCCTTTCATTCTCCCCCTCTCCCCCTCTCCCTCTCTAATGGAGGCCTATCCATCTCTCTTTGACAGGCTTTTTTAAATCTGGAGTTTTATAACACCTCTAATGTTCTGGGCCCCATCCGCCGAGCCCCACTGGTGCCGAGAGCAAGTGATTATATTGTAGTGCGGCTCATCAAACACTACACGGTCAAAAAGCAGAGCACTCGATATCTCAGACAAGTGAGTTTAATGGCTGCCAGTCCTTGACCTTCTCCATGGGGCTGCATGTTAGTCACTCTCCAGCAATTTACAATTGAAACAGAGCCGCAGTAGCAAGAGAAGGGGGGGGGGGTTCTGTTCCCTGACCGTCCCTACTTACCTACCTACCTACTTACCTACCTGCCTACCTACCTACCCCTACTTACCTACCTACCGTCCCTACCTGCCTACCTACCTACCTACTTACCTACCTGCCTACCTACCTACCTACTTACCTACCTACCGTCCCTACCTGCCTACCTACCGTCCCTACTTACCTACCTGCCTCCCTACCTCCCTACTTACCTACCTACCGTCCCTACTTACCTACCTACCGTCCCTACCTCCCGTCATCTATCTTACCTTTCTTAACTCCCCTTCACTGGCTGGCTCTCCTCCCCTCGCCTCTTACGTGTTGACTGTGGATTGGGTGTAGCCCAGGAGACCACATGGAGATAGGAGAGAAGAGAGTTGTCTCTGGTTCCTGCAGGGGACACCCTCCCTGCTGGGGGCTGGCTGAAGGCTCTATGCTGGAGCCCAGGAGACCCATGGAGATAGGAGAGAAGAGAGTTTGGTTAACGGTGCCCAGATGTGTGTGTTGCAGGGGACACAGCCTCCCTGCTGGCTGGCTCCCTCATGCATGGAGCCCAGGAGACCACATGGAGATAGGAGAGAAGAGAGTTGTCTCTGGGAGTGGTTCACGGTGCACTTGGTTGGGGCAGATGTGTGTGTGGGTGCAGGGGACACAGCCTCCCTGCTGGGGGCTTGGCTGAAGGCTCCCTCATGCATGGAGCCCAGGAGACCACATGGAGATAGGAGAGAAGAGAGTTGTCTCTGGGAGTGGTTCACGGTGCACTTGGTTGGGGCAGATGTGTGTGTGGGTGCAGGGGACACAGCCTCCCTGCTGGGGGCTTGGCTGAAGGCTCCCTCATGCATGGAGCCCAGGAGACCACATGGAGATAGGAGAGAAGAGAGTTGTCTCTGGGAGTGGTTCACGGTGCACTTGGTTGGGGCAGATGTGTGTGTGGGTGCAGGGGACACAGCCTCCCTGCTGGGGGCTTGGCTGAAGGCTCCCTCATGCATGGAGCCCAGGAGACCACATGGAGATAGGAGAGAAGAGAGTTGTCTCTGGGAGTGGTTCACGGTGCACTTGGTTGGGGCAGATGTGTGTGGGTGCAGGGGACACAGCCTCCCTGCTGGGGCTTGGCTGAAGGCTCCCTCATGCATGGAGCCCAGGAGACCACATGGAGATAGGAGAGAAGAGAGTTGTCTCTGGGAGTGGTTCACGGTGCACTTGGTTGGGGCAGATGTGTGTGTGGGTGCAGGGGACACAGCCTCCCCTGCTGGGGGCTTGGCTGAAGGCTCCCTCATGCATGGAGCCCAGGAGACCACATGGAGATAGGAGAGAAGAGAGTTGTCTCTGGGAGTGGTTCACGGTGCACTTGGTTGGGGCAGATGTGTGTGTGGGTGCAGGGGACACAGCCTCCCTGCTGGGGGCTTGGCTGAAGGCTCCCTCATGCATGGAGCCCAGGAGACCACATGGAGATAGGAGAGAAGAGAGTTGTCTCTGGGAGTGGTTCACGGTGCACTTGGTTGGGGCAGATGTGTGTGGGTGCAGGGGACACAGCCTCCCTGCTGGGGGCTTAGCTGAAGGCTCCCTCATGCATGGAGCCCAGGAGACCACATGGAGATAGGGAGAAGAGAGTTGTCTCTGGGAGTGGTTCACGGTGCACTTGGTTGGGGCAGATGTGTGTGGGTGCAGGGGACACAGCCTCCCTGCTGGGGGCTTGGCTGAAGGCTCCCTCATGCATGGAGCCCAGCAATGAGGCTTTTCCACATCAGGGGACACGGGTGTCGCTGTAGACTGGGCTTCGATGCTCCACACGGTGACAGTGCACCAGACCGTCCCATCGCACGGCAGGTGAGAATAATCCATCACCCGCTACTGTGATTTATCGAGGCTATTCCTCTGGCGCGACAACGGCCGTGGAGGAATCGTCATAGGAGTGAGGGTAGTAGATAGTGTAGGAGGCCCAGACACATGGAAAAATATACAATGTAGCTTTTGTGGTTAGCGGCAAGTCAGTTGACAGGAGGAGCTGAGCTGACGATGAACCTGACCATGTAGCCACGTGAATACTAGCCTGTAGAAAGCATACACATAGCAAGCAATCACCTTGTTTTGTCACATGACATATTTTCATCACTGAATGCAGTGAACAAACACCTTTCCCTCCCAATGTGGAATGTCTGCTCGTTTCTATCTGATATGTCCGTACCTGAACCTTCTTCATCCGTACTCGACATCCCCGACGACCTCATCACTTCTCCTCCACTGATCCGCAATTACCCCTCCGTCCGCCCATCGCAGCCGCCCCGCCCCTTCGCTCGTTAGCGAATCTATCAACAATTATAATTATGGGGATTGATTTAACTCATCCCTTAAATTCCAAGCGCCTGCATGTGAAACATTCGTCAGGTTCTCTATAAATGGAGCAATTAAGATAATTGACTGTACAAGCCTCATTAACATATTCCTCTCCGGCGGTGCGATTAGATTCATTCCCATAATGGAAAAGCTGTTGTGCCTCCATTGTTCTCTATAAGCCATTTTCACGGCTGGCCCCCTGGCTGCTTCAGGCCCCTGTACCTTGTCCTGTCTGTGACATGGACAGGATGGTGGTATTATAGGACAGGCAGGGTGAAGGCCAGCCGTGTGACAGCCAAGGTGACTGACTGGGGAGATGGTTAGATGGTAGTCTCAGAACAACCCAGACCTAGGACAGCTGGGACTTGGGTTCCATTGTGGGAGGGAACCCGCCGGTCTAGAGAAACTAGGTGAATGAGGAAGAGGAAGTGAGGGGTTGGTGGGGGTCTTTACATGTGGTATGACAGTGTGTATTCATTGTATGCACTGCCCTGATGTCTCCATCCAGAAAACTGGCGTTTTGGTACAGGAACAGTATAGGTCAAACGGAATGCTTAGACTACAGGGTAAATCCACATTTACACTGACACGTGAGTCTAAAGAGTTTATGAAATTATTACAATTATTACCGCAACAAATTCTGAACCCATTCACCCATTCATGAGTAGCCCTGTAATATGTTACTAACACGGAGCATTGGGGAGCATAAAAAGACTGCCAATGTGCTGGAGTTTCCTTCCTCTTGTCAATGAGCCCTGTGTGGCAGACATAGAGTTCCACTGGTGACAGCTAGACAGGTAGTTGGCACACAGCAGCAGTCATATCCTGAGTGGGAGGAAGGGAGGGTGACTGGCCTTATGGAAGTCAGCAGTGTGGCTTAGTCAGTGGCCTCTGGTCTGGGCTCTCTGTGTGTGTGTGTGTGTGGCCAAGTGGCCAAGTGGCTTCCTCTTCAATCCTGACTCTGAACCAGGGGACGTGTTATGTTACTGCAAAAGCAGCATTCTCTCTGTGCTGCACCAGCGCCAGCCAACCCACATTCACTGTGGTCCTGGGACTTTCTACATAAACATATGTCAAACCATATAGATCAGTCCATACAGTCAAGTGTAAAGCAGTCTTCTCAACGCCTGGCAGAAGTCTCCTATCCTCCATGCCTCTGTCCAGCTTCAGGGTGGCACTGAGGCTTTGGCTATTACCTTTTCCCTTTCTCAAGATGTTGTTACATGGAATATTGGGCTCTCTCTTTCCGTGGTCTGGCATGTCCAATCCAATCATGAACGATATGCATTCCTCTCTCGTGCACCGCTAGCCGCAGCCCTCCAGATCAGAGTGCCTCAGAGCTCTGGGCCAAGCTGCAGGTTGCAGCGCCGAAGGTAGGAATGTATGAAACGGACGAGTGCACCCGTTGGCCCATGGTTTAATAAAACACTGGAGAAACGACTTGCAAAACCACAGTAGCAAATTATTCAACATATTGCTTGGCCAAGGCACAAATATGGAGTTTTTTTAAGGATGTTTCAACAACAACAAAAAAAACAAGAATGTCGGTGCACAGCTGCTTTGAGTTTGTCAAGTTACCATCTGTAAAGACAGAGAAGAGCTTCATGACGTCCATAACAAGAGACCCCACATACCTACTGTGTCAACACAACCCCAACACACCACATATCTACTGTGTCAATACAACCCCAACACACCACATATCTACTGTGTCAACACAACCCCAACACACCACATATCTACTGTGTCAACACAACCCCAACACACCAAATATCTACTGTGTCAACACAACCCCAACACACCACATATCTACTGTGTCAACACAACCCCAACACACCACATATCTACTGTGTCAACACAACCCCAACACACCACATATCTACTGTGTCAACACAACCCCAACACACCACATATCTACTGTGTCAACACAACCCCAACACACCACATACCTACTGTGTCAACACAACCCCAACACACCACATATCTACTGTGTCAACACAACCCCAACACACCACATATCTACTGTGTCAATACAACCCCAACACACCACATACCTACTGTGTCAATACAACCCCAACACACCACATACCTACTGTGTCAACACAACCCCAACACACCACATATCTACTGTGTCAATACAACCCCAACACACCACATATCTACTGTGTCAACACAACCCCAACACACCACACCACACAACCCCAACACACCACATACCTACTGTGTCAACACAACCCCAACACACCACATATCTACTGTGTCAACACAACCCCAACACACCACTGTGTCAATATACCTACTGTGTCAACACAACCCCAACACACCACCTACCTACTGTGTCAACACAACCCCAACCCACATACCTACTGTGTCAATACAACAAACACATATCTACTGTGTCAACACAACCCCAACACCACAACCTACTGTGTCAACACAACCCCACAACATACCTACTGTGTCAACACAACCCCAACACACCACATAGGTACTGTGTCAACACAAACCCCAACACACCACCTACCTACTGTGTCAACACAACCCCAACACACCACATACCTACTGTGTCAACATCTACAACCCCAACACACCACATATCTACTGTGTTAACACAACCCCAACACACCACCTACCTATTGTGTTAACACAACCCCAACACACCACCTACCTACTGTGTTAACAC
>NW_027005109.1:0-4323 GCF_036934945.1 Oncorhynchus masou masou
TTAATGCAAGTGTAGCGAAATGCTTGTGCTTCTAGTTCCGACAATGCAGTAATAACCAACAAGTAATCTAACAATTCTAACAATTCCTAAACTACTGTCTTATACACAGTGTAGAAGGGGGATAAAGAATATGTACATAAGGATATATGAATGAGTGATGGTGAAACTAGCATAGGAAAGATACAGTAGATGGTATCAGGTACAGTATATACATATAGGATAATTATGTAAACAAAGTGGCATAGTTAAAGTGGCTATTGATGCATGCTTATTTACATAAGGATGCAGTCGATGATATAGAGTACAGTATATAGGTATGCATTTAGATAAAATAATGTAGGGTAAGTAACATATATAGGTAGCATTGTTTAAGTGGCTAGTGAATATATTCACATCATTTCCATCAATTCCCATTAATAAAGTGGCTGGAGTTAGTCAGTGTCAGTGTGTTGGCAGCAGCCACTCAATGTTGGTGGTAGCTGTTTAACAGTCTGATGGCCTTGAGATAAGGCTGTTTTCCAGTCTCTAGGTTCCTGCTTTGATGCACCTGTACTGACCTCGCCTTCTGGATGATAGCGGGGTGAACAGGCAGTGGCTCTCGGGAGGTTGATGTCCTTGATGATCTTTATGGCCTTCCTGTAACATCGGGTGGTGTAGGTGTCCTGGAGGGCAGGTGGTTGCCCCGGTGATCGTTGTGCAGACCTCACTACCCTCTGGAGAGCCTTACGGTTGAGGCGGAGCAGTTGCCGTACCAGGCGGTGATACAGCCAGCCAGGATGCTCTCGATTGTGCATCTGTAGAAGTTTGTGAGTGCTTTTGGTGACAAACCAAATTTCTTCAGCCTCCTGAGGTTGAAGAGGCGCTGCTGCGCCTTCTTCACGATGCTGTCTGTGTGAGTGGACCAATTCAGTTTGTCTGTGATGTGTATGCCGAGGAACTTAAAACTTGCTACTCTCTCCACTACTGTTCCATCGATGTGGATAGGGGGGTGTTCCCTCTGCTGTTTCCTGAAGTCCACAATCATCTCCTTAGTTTTGTTGACGTTGAGTGTGAGGTTATTTTCCTGACACCACACTCCAAGGGCCCTCACCTCCTCCCTGTAGGCCGTCTCGTCGTTGTTGGTAATCAAGCCTACCACTGTTGTGTCGTCCACAAACTTGATGATTGAGTTGGAGGCGTGCGTGGCCGCGCAGTCGTGGGTGAACAGGGAGTACAGGAGAGGGCTCAGACGCACCTTGGGGGCCCCAGTGTTGAGGATCAGCGGGGAGGAGATGTTGCTGCCTACCCTCACCACCTGGGGGCGGCCCGTCAGGAAGTCCAGTACCCAGTTGCACAGGCGGGGTCGAGACCCAGGGTCTCGAGCTTGATGATGAGCTTGGAGGTACTATGGTGTTGAATGCCGAGCTGTAGTCGATGAACAGCATTCTCACATAGGTATTCCTCTTGTCCAGATGGGTTAGGGCAGTGTGCAGTGTGGTTGAGATTGCATCGTCTGGACCTATTTGGGCGGTTAGCCAGTGCAGGTGGTCTAGGGTGTCAGGTAGGGTGGAAGTGATATGGTCCTTGACTGGTCTCAAAGCACTTCATGATGACGGAAGTCGTTTAGCTCAGTTACCTTAGCTTTCTTGGGAACAGGAACAATGGTGGCCCTCTTGAAGCATGTGGGAACAGCAGACTGGTATAGGGATTGATTGAATATGTCCATAAACACACCAGCCAGCTGGTCTGCGCATGCTCTGAGGGCGCGGCTGGGGATGCCGTCTGGGCCTGCAGCCTTGCGGGTTAACACGTTTAAATGTTTTACTCACCTCGGCTGCAGTGAAGGAGAGACCGCATGTTTTCCGTTGCAGGCCGTGTCAGTGGCTGTATTGTCCTCAAAGAGGGCAAAAAAGTTATTTAGTCTGCCTAGGAGCAAGACATCCTGGTCCGTGACTGGGCTGGATTTCTTCCTGTAGTCCGTGATTGACTGTAGACCCTGCCACATGCCTCTTGTGTGCTGAGCCGTTGAATTGAGATTCTACTTTGTCTCTGTACTGACGCTTAGCTTGTTTGATAGCCTTACGGAGGGGAATAGCTGCACTGTTTGTATTCAGTCATGTTACCAGACACCTTGCCTGATTGCAGTGGTTCGCGCTTTCAGTTTCACGAATGCTGCCATCAATCCACGGTTTCTGGTTAGGGAATGTTTTAATCGTTGCTATGGAACGACATCTTCAAACATACGTTCTAATGAACTTCGCACACCGAATCAGCGTATTAAGTCAATGTTGTTATCTGGCAATGTCGAAACATGTCCCAGTCCGCGTGATGGAAGCAGTCTTGGAGTGCAGAGTCGGCAGTCGGACCAGCGTTGGACAGACCTCAGCGTGGGAGCTTCTTTTTTAGTTTTTGTCTGTAGGCAGGTATCAGCAAAATGGAGTCGTAGTCAGCTTTTCCGAAGGGCGGGGCAGGGCCTTATATGCGTCGCGGAAGTTAGGTAACAGTGATCCAAGGTTTTCCACCTGGTTGCGCAATCGATATGCTGATAAAATTAGGGAGTCTTGTTTCAGATTAGCCTTGTTAAAATCCCCAGCAACAATGAATGCAGCCTCCGGATAAATGGTTTCCAGTTTGCAAAGGAATTAAATAAAGTTCGTTCAGGGCCATCGATGTGTCTGCTTGGGGGGGATATATACGGCTGTGATTATAATCAGAGAATTGTCTTGGTAGATAATGCGGTCTACATTTGATTGAGGAATTCTAAATCAGGTGAACAGAAGGATTTGAGTTCCTGTATGTTTCTTTCATCGCACCATGCCTCGTTAGCCATAAGGCATACACCCCCACCCCCACCCCTCTTCTTACCAGAAAGGTGTTTGTTTCTGTCGGCGCGATGCGTGGAGAAACCCGTTGGCTGCACCGCTTCGGATAGCGTCTCTCCAGTGAGCCATGTTTCTGTGAAGCACAGAACGTTACAGTCTCTGATGTCCCTCTGGAGTGCTACCCTTGCTCGGATTTCATCAACCTTGTTGTCAAGAGACTGGACATTGGCAAGTAGAATGCTAGGAAGTGGGGCACGATGTGCCCGTCTCCGTAGTCTGACCAGAAGACCGCCTCGTTTCCCTCTTTTTCGGAGTTGTTTTTTGGGTCGCTGCATGCGATCCATTCCGTTGTCCTGTTTGTAAGGCAGAACACAGGATCCGCGTCGCGAAAAACATATTCTTGGTCGTACTGATGGTGAGTTGACGCTGATCTTATATACAGTAGTTCTTCTCGACTGTATGTAATGAAACCTAAGATGACCTGGGGTACTAATGTAAGAAATAACACGTAAAAAAACTGCATAGTTTCCTAGGAACGCGAGCGAGGCGGCCATCTCTGTCGGCGCCGGAACATTGATCATTCACTCCCAACATTGAACATTCACTCCCAATTCACAGTAGAAGCCTTAAACAAGGCTCTAAAGACTGTTGACATCTCATGGAAGCCTTATGAAGTGCACTGTATCGTCGATAGGCAATGAGTTGAAAACCTACAAGCCTCAGATTTCCCACTTCCTGGTTGGATGTTTTCTCAGGTTTATGCCTGCCATATGAGTTCTGTTATACTCACAGATATCATTCAAACAGTTTTAGAAACGTCAGCGTGTTTTCTATCCCAATATACTAATACTATGCATATCTTAACTGCCTGCTACTCGGTCCCAGAAGCTTACTCTGGGCACCTTTATCATCCAAGCTACTCAATACTGTCCCCGGACAACATGCCCTCCGGTTTGGCACACTGAACTCTATCTGAGAAGTAGTTGGTGAAACAGGCGATGCAGTCATTTGAGAAGCCAAGGCTATTGATTCTGCCGATAAGAATGCATTGATTGACAGAGTCGAAAGCCTTGGCCAGGTCGATGAAGAATGACCTTGAGCGTAGCACCCATGACCATCTCAGAAACGAGATTGCATAGTGGAGAAGGTACTGTGGGATTCGAAATGGTCGGTGATCGGTGATCGACCAGAGACTCAAAGGGGGAGAATAGTAGCCCAGACCCATGAGCCTCATTGAGACGTTGGGTGGGTCGAGACTACAGACAATACCGTACGAGACTGCCAGAGCATAAATCAAATCTAGTTGTAAACTCCCCTATGAGAGCAGTGAGGACAACTGGTCCCCTTGAGTACCAGTACCAATACCACAGACAATCCAGCAACACTCAGTAAGAGGATTAGTAACCTCACAAGTTAAATTGCTATTGATAAAAGCAACATAGGAGTCAGAGTGGAACAAGGAAAGGGAATCTCCATTGCACTCTTCCAATGGTTAACACACATGCCACTAATAAATAGAACC
>NW_027005110.1:0-4323 GCF_036934945.1 Oncorhynchus masou masou
CGCTGCTTTCAGTGGTGAGAGGGACGGTTACAGTCACATGGGCGTCCAGTGTCGTCCGCTGCTCGGTGGTGAGAGGGATGGTTACAGTACATGGACGTCCAGTGTCGGTCGCTGCTCAGTGGTGAGAGGGACGGTTACAGTACATGGACGTCAAGTGTCGGTCGCTGCTCAGTGGTGAGAGGGATGGTTACAGTACATGGGCGTCCAGTGTCGGTCGCTGCTCAGTGGTGAGAGGACGGTTACAGTACATGGACGTCCAGTGTCGGTCGCTGCTCAGTGGTGAGAGGGGCGGTTACAGTACATGGACGTCCAGTGTCGGTCGCTGCTCAGTGGTGAGAGGGACGGTTACAGTACATGGACGTCCAGTGTCGGTCGCTGCTCAGTGGTGAGAGGGACGGTTACAGTACATGGACGTCCAGTGTCGGTCGCTGCTCAGTGGTGAGAGGGACGGTTACAGAACATGGACGTCCAGTGTCGGTCGCTGCTCAGTGGTGAGAGGGATGGTTACAGTACATGGACGTCCAGTGTCGGTCGCTGCTCAGTGGTGAGAGGGACGGTTACAGTACATGGACGTCCAGTGTCGGTCGCTGCTCAGTGGTGAGAGGGACGGTTACAGTACATGGACGCTCCAGTGTCGGTCGCTGCTCAGTGGTGAGAGGGACGGTTACAGTACATGGACGTCCAGTGTCGGTCGCTGCTCAGTGGTGAGAGGGACGGTTACAGTACATGGACGTCCAGTGTCGGTCGCTGCTCAGTGGTGAGAGGGACGGTTACAGTACATGGACGTCCAGTGTCGGTCGCTGCTCAGTGGTGAGAGGGACGGTTACAGTACATGGACGTCCAGTGTCGGTCGCTGCTCAGTGGTGAGAGGGACGGTTACAGTACATGGACGTCCAGTGTCGGTCGCTGCTCAGTGGTGAGAGGGACGGTTACAGTACATGGACGTCCAGTGTCGGTCGCTGCTCAGTGGTGAGAGGGACGGTTACAGTACATGGACGTCCAGTGTCGGTCGCTGCTCAGTGGTGAGAGGGACGGTTACAGTACATGGACGCCCAGTGTCGGTCGCTGCTCAGTGGTGAGAGGGACGGTTACAGTACATGGACGTCCAGTGTCGGTCGCTGCTCAGTGGTGAGAGGGACGGTTACAGTACATGGACGCCCAGTGTCGGTCGCTGCTCAGTGGTGAGAGGGACGGTTACAGTACATGGACGCCCAGTGTCGGTCGCTGCTCAGTGGTGAGAGGGACGGTTACAGTACATGGACGTCCAGTGTCGGTCGCTGCTCAGTGGTGAGAGGGACGGTTACAGTACATGGACGCCCAGTGTCGGTCGCTGCTCAGTGGTGAGAGGGACGGTTACAGTACATGGACGTCCAGTGTCGGTCGCTGCTCAGTGGTGAGAGGGACGGTTACAGTACATGGACGCCCAGTGTCGGTCGCTGCTCAGTGGTGAGAGGGACGGTTACAGTACATGGACGTCCAGTGTCGGTCGCTGCTCAGTGGTGAGAGGGACGGTTACAGTACATGGACGTCCAGTGTCGGTCGCTGCTCAGTGGTGAGAGGGACGGTTACAGTACATGGACGTCCAGTGTCGGTCGCTGCTCAGTGGTGAGAGGGACGGTTACAGTACATGGACGTCCAGTGTCGGTCGCTGCTCAGTGGTGAGAGGGACGGTTACAGTACATGGACGTCCAGTGTCGGTCGCTGCTCAGTGGTGAGAGGGACGGTTACAGTACATGGACGTCCAGTGTCGGTCGCTGCTCAGTGGTGAGAGGGACGGTTACAGTACATGGACGTCCAGTGTCGGTCGCTGCTCAGTGGTGAGAGGGACGGTTACAGTACATGGACGCCCAGTGTCGGTCGCTGCTCAGTGGTGAGAGGGACGGTTACAGTACATGGACGTCCAGTGTCGGCCGCTGCTCAGTGGTGAGAGGGACGGTTACAGTACATGGACGCCCAGTGTCGGTCGCTGCTCAGTGGTGAGAGGGACGGTTACAGTACATGGACGTCCAGTGTCGGTCGCTGCTCAGTGGTGAGAGGGACGGTTACAGTACATGGACGTCCAGTGTCGGCCGCTGCTCAGTGGTGAGAGGGACGGTTACAGTACATGGACGTCCAGTGTCGGTCGCTGCTCAGTGGTGAGAGGGACGGTTACAGTACATGGACGCCCAGTGTCGGTCGCTGCTCAGTGGTGAGAGGGACGGTTACAGTACATGGACGCCCAGTGTCGGTCGCTGCTCAGTGGTGAGAGGGACGGTTACAGTACATGGACGTCCAGTGTCGGTCGCTGCTCAGTGGTGAGAGGGACGGTTACAGTACATGGACGTCCAGTGTCGGTCGCTGCTCAGTGGTGAGAGGGACGGTTACAGTACATGGACGTCCAGTGTCGGTCGCTGCTCAGTGGTGAGAGGGACGGTTACAGTACATGGACGTCCAGTGTCGGTCGCTGCTCAGTGGTGAGAGGGACGGTTACAGTACATGGACGTCCAGTGTCGGTCGCTGCTCAGTGGTGAGAGGGACGGTTACAGTACATGGACGCCCAGTGTCGGTCGCTGCTCAGTGGTGAGAGGGACGGTTACAGTACATGGACGTCCAGTGTCGGTCGCTGCTCAGTGGTGAGAGGGACGGTTACAGTACATGGACGTCCAGTGTCGGTCGCTGCTCAGTGGTGAGAGGGACGGTTACAGTACATGGACGTCCAGTGTCGGCCGCTGCTCAGTGGTGAGAGGGACGGTTACAGTACATGGACGTCCAGTGTCGGTCGCTGCTCAGTGGTGAGAGGGACGGTTACAGTACATGGACGCCCAGTGTCGGTCGCTGCTCAGTGGTGAGAGGGACGGTTACAGTACATGGACGCCCAGTGTCGGTCGCGTTCAGTGGTGAGAGGGACGGTTACAGTACATGGACGTCCAGTGTCGGTCGCTGCTCAGTGGTGAGAGGGACGGTTACAGTACATGGACGCCCAGTGTCGGTCGCTGCTCAGTGGTGAGAGGGACGGTTACAGTACATGGACGTCCAGTGTCGGTCGCTGCTCAGTGGTGAGAGGGACGGTTACAGTACATGGACGCCCAGTGTCGGTCGCTGCTCAGTGGTGAGAGGGACGGTTACAGTACATGGACGTCCAGTGTCGGTCGCTGCTCAGTGGTGAGAGGGACGGTTACAGTACATGGACGTCCAGTGTCGGTCGCTGCTCAGTGGTGAGAGGGACGGTTACAGTACATGGACGTCCAGTGTCGGCCGCTGCTCAGTGGTGAGAGGGACGGTTACAGTACATGGACGTCCAGTGTCGGTCGCTGCTCAGTGGTGAGAGGGACGGTTACAGTACATGGACGTCCAGTGTCGGTCGCTGCTCAGTGGTGAGAGGGACGGTTACAGTACATGGACGCCCAGTGTCGGTCGCTGCTCAGTGGTGAGAGGGACGGTTACAGTACATGGACGTCCAGTGTCGGTCGCTGCTCAGTGGTGAGAGGGACGGTTACAGTACATGGACGTCCAGTGTCGGTCGCTGCTCAGTGGTGAGAGGGACGGTTACAGTACATGGACGTCCAGTGTCGGTCGCTGCTCAGTGGTGAGAGGGACGGTTACAGTACATGGACGTCCAGTGTCGGTCGCTGCTCAGTGGTGAGAGGGACGGTTACAGTACATGGACGTCCAGTGTCGGTCGCTGCTCAGTGGTGAGAGGGACGGTTACAGTACATGGACGTCCAGTGTCGGTCGCTGCTCAGTGGTGAGAGGGACGGTTACAGTACATGGACGTCCAGTGTCGGCCGCTGCTCAGTGGTGAGAGGGACGGTTACAGTACATGGACGTCCAGTGTCGGTCGCTGCTCAGTGGTGAGAGGGATGGTTACAGTACATGGACGTCCAGTGTCGGTCGCTGCTCAGTGGTGAGAGGGACGGTTACAGTACATGGACGTCCAGTGTCGGTCGCTGCTCAGTGGTGAGAGGGACGGTTACAGTACATGGACGTCCAGTGTCGGTCGCTGCTCAGTGGTGAGAGGGACGGTTACAGTACATGGACGCCCAGTGTCGGTCGCTGCTCAGTGGTGAGAGGGACGGTTACAGTACATGGACGTCCAGTGTCGGTCGCTGCTCAGTGGTGAGAGGGACGGTTACAGTACATGGACGCCCAGTGTCGGTCGCTGCTCAGTGGTGAGAGGGACGGTTACAGTACATGGACGTCCAGTGTCGGTCGCTGCTCAGTGGTGAGAGGGACGGTTACAGTACATGGACGCCCAGTGTCGGTCGCTGCTCAGTGGTGAGAGGGACGGTTACAGTACATGGACGTCCAGTGTCGGTCGCTGCTCAGTGGTGAGAGGGACGGTTA
>NW_027005111.1:0-4321 GCF_036934945.1 Oncorhynchus masou masou
ACTTAACCTCTTACACTTATGGTGGCGCTATTTCATTTTTGGAAGAAAAACGTTCCCGTTTTAAACAAGATATTTTGTCACAAAAAGATGCTCGACTATGCATATAATTGCTACTGTTCGAAAGAAAACACTCTGACGTGTCCAGAAATACAAATATCTTCTCTGTGCGTGCCCTTTAACGTGAGCTTCAGGCAAAACCAAGATGACTTGGCATCCAGGAAATGACAAGGATTTTTGAGGCTCTGTCTTTCATGATCTCCTTATATGGCTGTGAACGCAAGAGGAATGAGTCTGCCCTTTCTGTCGTTTCCCCAAGGTGTCTGCAGCATTGTGACGTATTTGTAGGCAGATCGTTGGAAGATTGACCATAAGAGACCACATTTACCACGTGTCCGCCCGGTGTCCTGCGCCGAAATTGGTGCGCAAAAGTCACCTGCCAGTATTTTTCCATGGGGCACAGAGAGAGAAGCAAGCTTCCACGAACTGCATGTCAATGAAGAGATATGTGAAAAAACACCTTGAGGATTGATTCCAAACAACGTTTGCCATGTTTCGGTCGATATTATGTAGTTAATCCGGAAAAAGTTTCACGTTGTAGGTGACTGCATTTTCGGTTCGTTTCGGTAGCCAGGCGCAATGTAGAAAACGGAACGATTTCTCCTACACACAGACGCTTTCAGGAAACACTGCGCATTTGGTATGTGGCTGGGAGTCTCCTCATTGAAAACATCAGAAGCTCTTCAAAGGTAAATGATTTTATTTATTTGGTTATCTGGCTTTTGTGAAAATGTTGCGTGCTACATGCTACACAAAATGCTATGCTAGCTTTGCATACTCTTACACAAATTAGTCAATTTCTATGGTTCAAAAGCATATTTTGAAAATCTGAGATGACAGTGTTGTTAAGAAAAGGCTAAGCTTGAGAGCAAACGCATTATTTTAATTTTATTTGCGATTTTCAGAAATCGTTAACGTTGCGTTATGCTAATGAGCCTGAGGCTTAGTCACAATCCCGGATCCGGGATGGGGAGTTTCAAGAGGTTAATTCTCCGTACTGGCCAATTATTATAACGGCGATTCTGATCCAATCATACATTTATACATTGGACTAAGGTTGTGCCCCTGGCCTGAGAGGATGGTACTTCAATATGTAGCTAGATGTAGAAATGTAATGTTAACTGGCTAACGTTGCCCATAAATGAAAGTTATGCTAGCGAGCAAGAATTTTAGCCCGGTAGCCTAGGACAACAAAAAACAAAAGCGTGTACTGTATGACAGGCTGATAGACCGTTTCGTCAACATGAAAGAGGAGGATGACATTGGCGTTTCCCTACAAGTAGGGTGAGTCAACATGTTTTTCTACTTGCACGAACATGCATGCACACATACACACACAGAAATCAGAACCATGGACAGACGCATCATATTTAGCTTATGTTGATTGGACTAACTTGTTTTTGGTATATTTTAGTTGCCACTGTATTAGACTAAGCATAGGTGATTTGATGATGTTGAAATGTTGAAGTTGAAATGTTGCTGGAATATTGGAGGCAGCTCCTGTTTTCTTTGCGACTTGTGGTAACGCTCTCTGGTTCTAAATCAATAGTTGTTTAGTTGTCTGAAAATGTCATAACCATTAACTTGCTTGACCATGCTGTAGGGCACATATGTCAGAGTCAAGGCCCGCGGGCCACATCCGGCCCGCGAGAAGGTTTTTTACGGCCCCTGGGATGATCTTGATTTATTATTAGAACCGGCCCGCAGACCGCAGCAAGCCGGCAGCCCGCAGATCTTTTACACGCACCAATACTACATTTCCCACAATGCAACGGTGACGCACCGAGCAGTAGGCTGCTTCATTTCAATATTTATTGGCACAGCAGTCGTCAGCATCACAGTAAAATTAACTTTCAGATACCCATCAAAAATGGCAAAACGGAAGGTGGACACTGAGAACCGGGGTTTCAAACAAGGTGGGAGTCGGAGTATATGTTCACGGAGGTAGCTGGAAAACCTGTGTGTCTTCTGTGTGGAGAAAGTGTGGCGGTACTGAAAGAGTATAATCTGAGACGACATTATGAAACGAAACACGCGGACAAAAACAAGAATATGGACATGGAACAAAGGCTACAAAAGGCAGAGGAATTAAAACGAGGCCTCAAATCTCGACAGGCTCTGTTCAAAAAAGCCAAATCACAAGGCCAGGCTGCTGTCAAGGCCAGTTTTATTTTGGCAGAAGAGATCGCTAAATCAGCCCGGCCATTTACGGAGGGGGATTTCATCAAAAACTGCATGATTAAAGTTTGTGACGAAGTTTGCCCAGAAAAAAGGCAACTCTTTTTAAATGTGAGTCTGAGCAGAAACACCATTGCCGAGAGAGTAGACCAGTTGTCCATCAATCTAAAAGAGCAGCTTGTGAAAAAGGGAAAAGATTTCATTGCATATTCCTTGGCTGTGGATGAGAGCACCGACATTTCTGACATTGCCCAGTTGTCAATTTTCATCCGCGGAGTGGACTCCAGCCTAAGCGTGACAGAGGAGTTTTTGGCTTTACGTCCTATGCATGGCACAACTACGGGGCATGATTTGTATGAAGAGGTGTCAAGATGTGTAAATGAGATGGAGCTGCCTTGGGAAAAACTCGTGGGTTTGACAACCGACGGAGCACCTGCGATGTGTGGACACAGGAGCGGACTGGTGGCGAAGATACGGGAAAAGATGCAAGAGGAAAACGCGACAGGTGAGCTGACAGCTTATCATTGTATCATACACCAGGAAGCGTTGTGCGGTAAAGCCTTGAAAATGGAGCATGTAATGAGCATCATCACGCGCACAGTTAACTTTATCAGAGCCAAAGGTTTGAATCACCGCCAGTTCAAGGCATTTCTGACTGAGTTAGAAACGGAGCATGGTGATTTGCCTTATCACACAGAGGTGCGATGGCTAAGCCAGGGAAAGGTGCTTCAAAGATGTTTCGAGCTTCGTGAGGAGATTTGTCTGTTCTTGGACAGCAAAGGGAAAGACACAACACAACTCCGAGACGAAATGTTTCTGTGTGAAATGGCTTTTCTGTGTGACATTACGAGTCATCTGAATGCAATGAACTTGCAGCTGCAGGGTCGAGGATCATGTCATCTCTGATATGTACAGTACAGTGAAGGCATTTAAAACCAAACTGACTCTGTGGGAGACGCAGATGCGGAAAGAAAATTTGAGCCACTTTCCCAGCTGCCAGACCATGAAAGAGAAGCTCTCTACCAGTGCGTTCCCGAGCGCACAGTTGGCTGATAAAATAGGTATGCTTGCCGCTGACTTTCGACGCCGATTTGCTGACTTTGAAGCACAAAAGCAGGTTGGAACTGCTCGGTAACCCATTTGCTGTTGACGTGGAAAGCTCACCACCAAACCTCCAAATGGAGTTGATTGACCTCCAATGCAATGATGCACTGAGGGCAAAATATGCGGCAGTGGGTGCTGCGGAGTTCGCCCGTTTCCTCCCCGACACAATGCCCCAGCTGCGCATCCAGGCTGCTCAAACGTTGTCTATGTTTGGCAGCACATACCTGTGTGAACAACTTTTTTCTTTGATGAACCTGAACAAAACATCACACAGAAGTCGACTTACTGCTGAACACCTCCACTCAATTCTGAGGATTTCCTCAGCTCAGAGCCTTACCCCGAACATTGATGAACTTGTGGAAAAGATGGGACACCACCAAGTATCACCCTCAACCTCAAACAAGTGAACATTACTGTGCAATCACATATTTAGAGTTTTTACTCAGTTCAAGTTTAAAAGTTAAAGTTTAATATTTGTTTTCACTGCATGTTACTTCTCCTTAAACAAAGTGTTGTTTTTGATTAATAGATTTTTGCACTTTATTTTATTGTATTTCAATCCAATTATATTTTAAAAATATTTCAGTTGAGTGGATGATAGAAAATTGCTATTATTGTTTTTCTTTGAAGTAAATTTAGCCCACTTTTGCTAAAATAGAAAATATAGGCTACTGATGGTGCCTTGAATACCGGTTTCTTTCATTTAATGTTCATGTTATGGGGATTTTTATATAAAGGAAATTTGTCTTTTGTGTCTGTTGAAAATTAAAGATTACTGACAGAGCCATAAGAAAATATTGCTTTATTTATCTGATCATATTGGAATATATTTGTTAGGTTTTCAGTAGGTTCAATTAGGTTCACTAGACTATATGCGTCATTTAAAAATTTTTCAATGAACATTCGAACAGTCCGGCCCTCGGCTTGTAGCTAAATTTTTTATTTGGCCCTCCGTCCATTTGACTTTGACACCCCTGCTTAG
>NW_027005112.1:0-4320 GCF_036934945.1 Oncorhynchus masou masou
TGGACCGGACGTGGACACGTGGACGACGATGGACCAAAGCATGGACTATACATGGACCGGACGTGGACTATACATGGACTATACATGGACCGGATGTGGACCAGACGTGGACTATACATGGACCGGACATGGACCGGACATGGGGTATACATGGACTATACATGGACCAAACATGGACAGGACATGGACTATACATGGACTATACATGGGCTATACATGGACCGGACATGCACTATACATGGACTATACATGGACCGGACATGAACTATACATGGACCGGACATGGACTATACATAGACTATACATGGACCGGACATGGACTATACATGGACTATACATGGACCGGACATGGACTATACATGGACTATACATGGACTGGACATGGACTATACATGGACCGGACATGGACTATACATGGACTATACATGGACCGGACATGGATTATACATGGACTATACATGGACTATACATGGACCGGACATGGACTATACATGGACCGGACATGGACTATACATGGACTATACATGGACTATACATGGACTGGACATGGACCGGACATGGACTATACATGGACTATACATGGACTATACATGGACCGGACATGGACTATACATGGACCGGACATGGATTATACATGGACTATACATGGACTATACATGGACCGGACATGGACCGGACATGGAATATACATGGACTATACATGGACCGGACATGGACTATACATGGACTATACATGGACCGGACATGGACTATACATGGACTATACATGGACCGGACATGGACTATACATGGACCGGACATGGACTATACATGGACCGGACATGGGCTATACATGGACTGGACATGGACCGGACATGGGCTATACATGGACCGGACATGGCCGAGGATCAGTAGGTGGGTTAGATGGACAGAGGGGATAGGTGGACACCCTCCTACTCCACCCTGAACCCTGAACCCTGAGCACAACCCAAACACTTTAACCTTCTCCATATGAGAAACTAGATGTCTAGATGTTTCTGTCCTCCGTGTCAGCTCTCATTTAGACGAATGCATACATTCAAAAACAACTTCCTCATGTTCAGCATTACATCTCCCACAAACTCATTTTCATATTAAGTGGCTTTCAAAGATGTATTTCAGTGGGAGTGTTTACATGGGGCTAGTAGTGCGAAGTTGCTTGAAACGTTGGTTTAAATGGTTTGTTACCTGGAGTCAGAGCTTTAGATATAGAAGCAATATATTTGTATGGCTCTGTGTGGAGTATGCCATATATGGATCATTGGATGTATAATTATTCTCAATCCAATGCCATAGAGAAGCTTAGAGAACAACGTCAACCCCCCCAGAACTTCACATATCTCCCCATAAAAATATGATTTTAATTGACTTCAGTCAACACTCAGTGATACGTGCAGTCATGCCCTTTAAGAAGACCCATATTGGTCTTCTGATTCCCCACTGGGCACGAGGCATGCGGTCATCGTAAGAAATGTCCTCAGTCTGCCTGGAGGAGCACAGTCATAGCCTTGCACCCCCTGTGGCCAAACTGTGGGTGACAGTATGACTAAAAAAAGCTTATCATTCCCACTCGTCCGACCATGCACTGTAGTGTTTGCCAAAATGTTTTCATCTGTGCCCAACTCCATGCATCCTCTCCTGGGTAAAGAGAGGTGCCAGGGGTCCCTGGAGCGCCCGCCTACGTTTCTCTTCTACAGCAATTTCACCAGCATGTCTACAGCCGTGGGTGGGAAGACAACACACTGATGCTTCATCATGAATGCCTTCCTCTAAAATAGAGACTTCTCTGTTCGCTTTTGCAGAAATGTGCTGTAATATCAGATTTCCTTCAGTATGAAGGAGCATTGTTGATTGTGCGCGTGAAACCCATCAGGAGCCAGCGTCTGTGTTTCTCAGTCAATGGAAATTATATCCTCATTATGATGATAAGTCTTG
Organism: Oncorhynchus masou masou; assembly: GCF_036934945.1. Lineage (NCBI taxonomy): Eukaryota > Metazoa > Chordata > Actinopteri > Salmoniformes > Salmonidae > Oncorhynchus > Oncorhynchus masou. The sequence continues at coordinate 1,954 of NW_027005112.1, forward strand.
ATCACGGCATTGAGCAGCTGTATGTAATTGCCACATTTGTTTCACACCATCAACACCACCATCGAAAGGAAAATGTAAACTAACAGTATCTTCATCAATCATCCTGTGTTTACATGCGAAGCTATGCACATCCTCATTTACATGTTCCTGCCATAGCGTCCTGTAGCAGAACTGAATAGGAGCCAATGGAAAGTAATTAAGACAAAATAAAATGCATAAGCCGAAAAGAAAGGAAGAACTCTTTTGAAGACATCATCCAATAAAAGTCATGAGAAATCAAATATGATTGAGTGGATTTAATTCAGGGTTAGGGTCTGTAGTAGAACACATTTCCTGTAGTTAATTCTCTGGATGGTTTTCGTTTGTGACTTTTTAGTGACACCAGAGAGAGTGTTTCCTCTCAGACTCATCAGGAAGGAACACGGCAGGCCTGTCTCTATATCTCTATGTTAAGGAGTGTTTACCGCTGAAAAAGAGCTATTGATTTGCTTTCATTTCCCTTCCTGGGTTGAATTAAAGCAAACAACATGATACAATCATTACCATGCCACACGTTGTTTACGATTTTCTGAATCAACATGCAAAGCCTGTTTGTTTAGGCCACTGTAGTTGATGTTTGAATCAACATGCAAAGCCTGTTTGTTTAGGCCACTGTTGTTGATGTTTGAATCAACACACAAAGCCTGTTTGTTGATGTTTGAATCAACATGCAAAGCCTGTTTGTTTAGGCCACTGTTGTTGATGTTTGTTTTCTTTCTTTATAACTAGTTCTTTGAGAGGCTAGCTGAGGACCATCTCACCTCTACCTTACCTGACACCCTAGACCCACCCTAATTTGCATACCGCCCCAATAGATCCACAGACGATGCAATTGCCATATCATTGCACACTGCCCTATCCCATCTGGACAAGAGGAATACCTATGTAAGAATGTTGTTTATTGACTACAGCTCAACCTTCAACACAATAGTATCCTCCAAGCTCATCATTAAGCTTGTGGAACTGGGTCTGAACCCTCCCTGTGCAACTGAGTCCTGGACTTCCTGACAGGCCTTCCCCAGGTGGTGAAGGTAGGAAACACCTCCACTACGCTGATCCTCAACACAAGGGCCTCACAAGGGTGACTGCTCAGCCCCCTCCTGTACTCCCTGTTCACCCATGACATCTTGGCCACGCACGCCTCCAACTAAATCATCAAGTTTGCAGACGACACAACAGTAGTAGGCCTTATCACCAACAATGACAAGACAGCTTACAGGGAGGAGGTGAGGGCCCTGGTGGAGTGGTGCCAGGAAATTAACCTCTCCCTCAAGGTCAACAAAGGAAGGATCTGATCGTGGACTTCAGGAGACAGCAGAGGGAGCACGCTCCCATCCACATCCTCGGGACCCGAGCGGTGAATATGAAAAGCTTCAGGTTCATCGGTGTACACATCACTGACAATCTGAAATGGTCCAGCTACACAGACCGCCCGCATCCACAGGGTTCTCCAGAGGGTGGTGCGGTCTGCCCAACACATCACCGGGGGCACACTGCCTGCTCTCCAGGAGACCTACCGCACCCAAAGTCACAAGAAGGCCAAAAATACAGTGCCTTCGGAAAGTATTCAGATCCCTTGACATAATGCACATTTTGTTACGTTACAGCCTTATTGTAAAATTGATTCTATAGTTTTTCCCCCTCATCAATCTACAATGCGTACAATTCTTAATGCGTTTCAGCCAGTTATGTTGTGACAATCTAGGGTTGTACACCAAAGAGAGCCCTATTTGGTAAAAGACCAAGTCCATATTATGGCAAGAACAGCTCAAATAAGTAAAGGGAAATGACAGTCCATCATTGCTTTAAGACATGAAGGTCAGTCAATCCAGAAAATGTTGAACTTTTACGTTTTTTTTCACGTGCTGTCGCAAAAACCATCAAGCGATATGATGAAATTGGCTCTCTTGAGGACCGCCAAAGGAAAGGAAGACCCAGAGTTACCTCTGCTGCAGAGGATAAGTTCATTAGTTACCAGCCTCAGAAATTGCAACCAAAATAAATGCTTCCCAATGTTCAAATAACAGACTCATCTCAACATCAACTCTTTAGAGGAGACTGCATGAATCAGGCCTTCATGGTCGAATTGCTGCAAAGAAACCACTACTAAAGGACACCAATAAGAAGAGGAGACTTGCTTGGGCCAAGAAACACGAGGAATGGACATTAGACCAGTGGAAATCTGTCCCTTGGTCTGATGAGTCCAGATTTTTGGTTCCAACCGCCATGTTTTTGTGAGATGCAGAGTAGATGAACAGATGATTTCCTCATGTGTGGTTCCCACCGTGAAGCATTGAGGAAGAAGTGAAATGGTGTGGAGGTGCTTTG
>NW_027005113.1:0-4320 GCF_036934945.1 Oncorhynchus masou masou
CTGGTCTGATGAAACCAATATTGGAACTCTTAGGCCTGAATGCAGAGTGTCACGTCTGTAGGAAACCTGGCACCATCCCTACGGTGAAGCATGGTGGTGGCATCATCGAGCTGTGGAAATGTTTTCAGTGGCAGGGACTGGAAGACTAGTCAGGATTGAGGGAAAGATGAATGGAGAAAAGTACAGAGAGATCCTTGATGAAAACCTGCTACAGAGTGCTCAGGTCTTCAGACTAGGGCAAAGGTTCACCTTCCAACAGGACAATGACCGTAAGCACACAGCCAAGACAACACAGGAGTGGCTTCCGGTTCCGGGTTGGAGCGAGCGGTCGCATCTACACCGGTCCGCAATTATAACTTTTCATTACATTTCATTATAGTACAACGGTTTGATTTGTCTAATCTTAGCAATTTCTTCTTAGCTAGCTACATAGCCGTCTTTGTATCAAAGATAATTGCGTAATTATCGTATTTCGTCGTCCTAACGTAGTCTACACTGCTATATGCCCAGCAGCTAGCTAACGTCCACTAGCACTGTAGAAACTATTACACTCAACGACTCGATTAGTGTAGTGTTAGCTAGCTACATAGTTGTCTTTGCTGTCTTCATATCCAAGGTAATTCTGTAGTTTAGAGTGTGTAGACTTAGAGTGATTATCTTAATTTACCAAGGTTAGCTAGCCAGCTACTTGTCGTCCTTAACGTAGGAGTTACTGCTAGCTAGCTAGCCAACAGCTAGCCAACGTCTTCCGATTTGAACTTCAACAACCCGGTCAACATTCTGCCTCGCTCCACCCAGGTAGTATACATTTTCATTTCACTTCATTACAGTACAACGGTTTGATTTGTTTGATCGTAGCTAGCTAGCTACATAGCCGTCTTTGTATCTAAGACAATTGTGTAGTCTGGAGCGATTTTCTAGGGTTAGCTAGCCAGCTATTGTCGTTCTTTTAACGTAACGTTGCGTAATCAACACTGCTAGCTAGCCAGCCAGCCCCGAATAGCAGCACTGTAGAAACTATTACACTCGACGGAACGACTTGATTAGTGTAGTGTCAACAACGTAGCCACTGCCAGCTAGCCTACTCCAGCAGTACTGTATCATTTCAATCATTTTAGTCAATAAGATTCTTGCTACGTAAGCTTAACGTTCTGAACATTGATAAGTGTAGTCCACTTGTCATTCCAATCTCCTTTGCATTAGCGTAGCCTCTTCTGTAGCCTGTCAACTATGTGTCTATCTATCCCTGTTCTCTCCTCTCTGCACAGACCATACAAACGCTCCACACCGCGTGGGGCCGCGGCCACCCTAATCTGGTGGTCCCAGCGCGCACGACCCACGTGGAGTTCCAGGTCTCCGGTAGCCTCTGGAACTGCCGATCTACGGCCAACAAGGCAGAGTTCATCTCAGCCTATGCCTCCCTCCAGTCCCTCGACTTCTTGGCACTGGGACGGAAACATGGATCACCACAGACAACACTGCTACTCCTACTGCTCTCTCTTCGTCCCGCCCACGTGTTCTCGCACACCCCGGGAGCTTCTGGTCAGCGGGGTGGTGGCACTGGATCCTTCATCTCTCCCAAGTGGTCATTCTCTCTTTCTCCCTTACCCATCTGTCTATCGCCTCCTTTGAATTCCATGCTGTCACAGTTACCAGCCCTTTCAAGCTTAAACATCCTTATCATTTATCGCCCTCCCAGGTTCCTCGAGAGTTAATCAATGAGCTTGATGCCTTGATAAGCTCCTTTCCTGAGGACGGCTCACCTCTCACAGTCCTGGGCCGACTTTAACCTCCCACGTCTACCTTTGACTCATTCCCTCTCTGCCTCCTTCTTTCCACTCCTCTCCTCTTTTGACCTCACCCTCTCACCTTCCCCCTACTCACAAGGCAGGCAATACGCTCGACCTCATCTTTACTAGATGCTGTTCTTCCACTAACCTCATTGCAACTCCCCTCCAAGTCTCCGACCACTACCTTGTATCCTTTTCCCTCTTGCTCTCATCCAACACTTCCCACACTGCCCCTACTCGGATGGTATCGCGCCGTCCCAACCTTCCGCTCTCTCTCCCCCGCTACTCTCTCCTCTTCCATCCTATCATCTCTTCCCTCTGCTAATACCTTCTCCAACCTATCTCCTGATTCTGCCTCCTCAACCCTCCCTCTCTTCCCTTTCTGCATCCTTTGACTCTCTATGTCCCCTATCCTCCAGGCCGGCTCGGTCCTCCCCTCCCCGCTCCGTGGCTCGATGACTCATTGCGAGCTCACAGAACAGTGCTCCGGGCAGCCGAAGCGGAAATGGAGGAAAACTCGCCTCCTGCGGACCTGGCATCCTTTCACTCCCTCCTCTCTACATTTTTCCTCCTCTGTCTCTGCTGCTAAAGCCACTTTCTTCCACTCTAAATTCCAAGCATCTGCCTCTAACCCTAGGAAGCTCTTTGCCACCTTCTCCCTCCCTCCTGAATCCTCCTCCCCCTCCCCCCCTCCTCCCTCTCTGCAGATGACTTCGTCAACCATTTTGAAAAGAAGGTCGACGACATCCGATCCTCGTTTGCTAAGTCAAACGACACCGCTAGTTCTGCTCACACTGCCCTACCCTGTGCTCTGACCTCTTTCTCCCTCTCTCTCCAGATGAAATCTCGCTTCTTGTGACGGCCGGCCGCCCAACAACCTGCCCGCTTGACCCTATCCCTCCTCTCTTCTCCAGACCATTTCCGGAGACCTTCTCCCTTACCTCACCTCGCTCATCAACTCATCCCTGACCGCAGCTCGTCCCTTCCGTCTTCAAGAGAGCGAGTTGCACCCCTTCTGAAAAAACCTACACTCGATCCCTCCGATGTCAACAACTACAGACCAGTATCCCTTCTTTCTTTTCTCTCCAAAACTCTTGAACGTGCCGTCCTTGGCCAGCTCTCCCGCTATCTCTCTCAGAATGACCTTCTTGATCCAAATCAGTCAGGTTTCAAGACTAGTCATTCAACTGAGACCTGCTCTTCTCTGTATCACGGAGCGCTCCGCACTGCTAAAGCTAACTCTCTCTCCTCTGCTCTCATCCTTCTAGACCTATCGGCTGCCTTCGACACTGTGAACCATCAGATCCTCCTCTCCACCCTCTCCGAGTTGGGCATCTCCGGTGCGGCCCACGCTTGGATTCGTCCTACCTGACAGGTCGCTCCTACCAGGTGGCGTGGCGAGAATCTGTCTCCTCGCACGCGCTCTCACCACTGGTGTCCCCCAGGGCTCTGTTCTAGGCCCTCTCCTATTCTCGCTATACACCAAGTCACTTGGCTCTGTCATAACCTCACATGGTCTCTCCTATCATTGCTATGCAGACGACACACAATTAATCTTCTCCTTTCCCCTTCTGATGACCAGGTGGCGAATCGCATCTCTGCATGTCTGGCAGACATATCAGTGTGGATGACGGATCACCACCTCAAGCTGAACCTCGGCAAGACGGAGCTGCTCTTCCTCCCGGGGAAAGGACTGCCCGTTCCATGATCTCGCCATCACGGTTGACAACTCCATTGTGTCCTCCTCCCCAGGCGCTAAGAACCTTGGCGTGATCCTGGACAACACCCTGTCGTTCTCAACTAACATCATGGCGGTGGCCCGTTCCTGTAGGTTCATGCTCTACAACATCCGCAGAGTACGACCCTGCCTCACACAGGAACGGCGCAGGTCCTAATCCAGGCACTTGTCATCTCCCGTCTGGATTACTGCAACTCGCTGTTGGCTGGGCTCCCTGCCTGTGCCATTAAACCCCTACAACTCATCCAGAACGCAGCCCGTCTGGTGTTCAACCTTCCCAAGTTCTCTCCACGTCACCCCGCTCCTCCGCTCTCTCCACTGGCTTCCAGTTAGGCTCGCATCCGCTACAAGACCATGGTGCTTGCCTACGGAGCTGTGAGGGGAGCAGCACATGATACCTCAGGCTCTGATCAGGCCCTACACCCAAGCAAGGGCATTGCGTTCATCCACCTCTGGCATGCTCGCCTCCCTACCATTGAGAAGTACAGTTCCCGCTCCAGCCCAGTCAAAACTGTTCGCTGCTCCTGGCCCCCCAATGGTGGAACAAACTCCCCTCACGACGCAGGACAGCGGAGTCAATCACCCACCTTCCGGAGACACCTGAAACCTCACCTCTTCAAGGAATACCTAGGATAGGATAAAGCAATCCTTCTCACCCCCCTTTAAATGATTTAGATGCACTATTGTAAAGTGGCTGTTCCACTGATGTCAGAAGGTGAGATTCACCAATTTGTAAGTCGCTCTGGATAAGGCGTCTGCTAAATGACTTAAATGTAAATGTAATGTAAATGC
>NW_027005114.1:0-4319 GCF_036934945.1 Oncorhynchus masou masou
CCAAAGTAACAAAGCCTACCATCAATAACACACTACGCCGCCAGGGGCTCAATTCCTGCAGTGCCATACGTGTCCCCCTGCATAAGCCAGTACATGTCCAGGCCCGTCTGAAGTTTACTAGAGAGCATTTGGATGATCCAGAAGAAGATTGGGAGAATGTCATATGGTCAGATGAAACCAAAATATAACTTTTTGGTAAAACCTCAACTCGTCGTGTTTGGAGAACAAAGAATGCTGAGTTGCATCCAAAGAGCACCATACCTACTGTGAAGCATGGGGGTGGAAACATCATGCTTTGGGGCTGTTTTTCTGCAAAGGGACCAAGACGACTGATCCGTGTAAAGGAAAGAATGGGGCCATGTATCGTGACATTTTGAGTGAAAATATCCTTCCATCAGCAAGGGCATTGAAGATGAAACGTGGCTGGGTCTTTCAGCATGACAATGATCCCAAACACACCGCCCTGGCAACGAAGGAGTGGCTTTGTAAGAAGCATTTCAAGGTCCTGGAGTGGCCTAGCCAGTCTCCAGATCTCAACCCCATAGAAAATCTTTGGAGGGAGTTGAAAGTCCGTGTTGCCCAGCAACAGCCCCAAAACATCACTGCTCTAGAGGAGGTCTGCATGGAGGAATGGGCCAAAATACCAGCAACAGTGTGTGAAAACATTGTGAAGACTTACAGAAAACGTTTGACCTCTGTTATATACCCTTTGTTGGCAATGACAAAGTATTGAGATAAACTTTTGTTATTGACCAAATACTTATTTTCCACCATAATTTGCAAATACAGTCATTAAAAATCCTACAATGTGATTTTCGGGAATTTCTTTTCTTATTTTGTCTGTCATAGTTGAAGTGTACCTATGATGAAAATTACAGGCCTCTCATCTTTTAAGTGGGAGAACTTGCACAATTGGTGGCTGACTAAATACTTTTTTGTCCCGCTATATATTCTCCTACATTTAATTCACATTTCCACAAACTTCAGAGTGTTTTCTTTCAAATGGTACCAAGAATATGCATATCCTTTATTCTGTGCCTGAGCTACAGGCTAAATTTGGGTATGTCTTCAGGCGGAAATTGCACAAAGTAGGGGGGGAGCTCTAAGAGGTTTTAATACAGTTGCAAAACCCCAGGAACACCATCCCAACCGTGAAGCATGGAGGTGGAAACATTATTTGGGGATGCTTTTCTGCAAAGAGGACAGGACGACTGCACTGTATTGAGGGAGGATGGATGGGACCATGTATCGTGAGATCTTGGCCAACAACATCCTTCCCTCAGTAAGAGCATTGAAGATGGGTCGTGGCGGGGTCTTCCAGCATTACAACGACCCGAAACACACAGCCAGGGCAACTAAGGAGTGGCTCCGTAAGAAGCATCTCAAGGTTCTGGAGTGGCCTAGCCAGTCTCCAGACCTGAACCCAATAGAAAATCTTTGGAGGGAGCCTAAAGTCCATATTGCCCAGCGACAGCCCTGAAACCTGAAGGATCTGGAGAAGGTCTGTATGGAGGAGTGGGCCAAAATCCCAGCTGTAGTGTGCAAACCTGCTCAAGAACTACAGGAAACATGTTTGTTCCACATATTGACTTCTTCGATATAGGGCGCTCTTTAATTTTGGATAAAAAACGTTCCCGTTTTAAACAAGATATTTTGTCACAAAAAGATGTCGACAATGCATATAATTGACAGCTTTGCAAAGAAAACACTGACGTTTCCAAAACTGCAAAAGATATTGTCTGTAAGTGCCACAGAACTAATGCTACAGGCGAAACCCAGATGAAATTTCACAGGAAATGCCCCAGATTTTGAATGCGCTGTGTTCCAATGTCTCCTTATATGGCTGTGAATGCGCCAGGAATGAGCCCTACACTTTCTGTCGTTTCCCCAAGGTGTCTGCAGCATTGTGACTTATTTCTAGGCATATCATTGGAAGATTGACCATAGACTACATTGACCAGGTGTCCACTTGGTGTCCTCCGTCAAAATTATTGTGCAATATTCAGCTGTGTCACTTTTCCATTAGGTTCAGAGGGAAAGGCAACTGCCACTGAATGATTTATCATCAAATAGATATTTGAAAAACACCTTGAGGATTGATTCTAAACAATGTTTGCCATGTTTGTCGATATTATGGAGTTAATTTGGAAAAAAACTGAATTTAAATTTTTGTTTTCTTAGCCAAAACGTGATGAACAAAACGGAGCGATTTCTCCTTCACAAATATTATTTTTAGAAAACCTGAACATTTGCTATCTAAATGAGAGTCTCCTCATTGAAAACATCCGAAGTTCTTCAAAGGTAAATTATTTTTTACTTGAATGCTTTTCTTGTTTTTGTGAAAATGTTGCCTGCTGAATGCTAGGCTTAATGCTATGCTAGCTATCAATACTCTTACACAAATGCTTGTGTAGCTATGGTTGAAAAGCATATTTTGAATATCTGAGATGACATTGTTGTTAACAAAAGGCTAAGCTTGTGAGCCAATATATTGTGGCAAACCTCCAAGGTTAGGAGCGTTTTCACAAACTAAGTGGTAATCTGTCACCAAATCACCCAAGAATGAGAGTTCTTTCAAACAGGACAGTACCTGTGTGTTTGTTTCTCCGTCCTGGTCCACCAGGCCGCAGGCGAGGTCAAGGATAGCATGGTTCGGTACACGAATCCGGGTTCTCGGCAGGTCCAGGTCCAAATGCCAACAGGTAAGTCCAAACAGTCCAGCTCATACACGGTAAATCCAGCCAATCGCTATTGCCTCTTTCTCTATTGTTCATAGATCCTTCCAGCACTCTTCTCTTCCTGGTTTTCTTGACCCTTTATCTGTGGGTTGGCTCCACCTTCTGAGGGTTTGCCTTGCTTCTGGGACTTGTAGTTTTGGTGGTCGGCCATTTTGTGATCTGTAGTTCTGACAGGGGTGGCCATTTTAGTGATCGGGGCAGAGCCCGTTTATTAGTTCTGCTCTCACATATCTGTCATTTATCACTCAACCCCCCTTCTTTGCCACAATATTTATTTAATTTAATTTGCGATTTTCATGAATAGTTAACGTTGCATCATGCTAATGAGCTTGAGGCTATGATTACGCTCCCGGATACAGGATTGCTCGACACTAGAGGTTCAGTTCTGCTTTTCTGATGTATCAAATACTTATGTCATGCAAAAAAATGTAAATTAATTACTTAAAAATCATGTGATTTTCTGGATTTTTGTTTTATATTCCGTCTCTCACAGTTGAAGCGTACCTATGATAAAAATGACAGACCTCTACATGCTTTGTAAGTAGGAAAACCTGCAAAATCGGCAGTGTATCAAATACTTCTCCCCATTGTATATGTAGAGTGATTAGGGAATGTAAACCAGGTTTGCTAGGAAACAATTACAAGTGGAGCGGCGATGGCGAGAAGACCGGTGACGTCGACTGCCAAACGTCGCCCGAACAAGGTGAGGAGCAGACCTCGATGGAAGTCGTGACAGTATCCCCCCCCCCTTGACGCAGAGCTCCAGCAGCGCCCCGACACTGGCCTCAGGAATGAACCGGAGGACGAGGCGCAGGGCGATCCGGCCGGAGACGGTGGAACTCCCACAGCATTGAAGGGTCCAACACGTCCTGCACCGGAACCCAGAACCTCTCCTCAGGACCGTACCCCACCCACTCCACGAGGTATTGAAGGCCCCTCGCCCAACGCCTCGAATCCAGGAATGACCGAACAGAGTACGCCGGGGCGCCCTCGATGTCCAGAGGGGGCGGAGGAATCTCCCATACCTCAGACTCCTGGAGCGGACCAACCACCACCGGCCTGAGGAGAGACACATGGAACCAGGGGTTAATTCGGTAATTTTGGGGAAGCTGTAACCTGTAACACACCTCTCTCTTCAGGACTTTAAATGGCCCCACAAACCGCAGACCCAGCATCAAGCAGGGCAGGCAGAGGGGCAGATTTCGGGTCGAAAGCCAGACCTGGTCGCACCGGGGCCTCACTGCAGAGACAGTGTGCTGTTTTTTTGGCGCAGCGTGGCCCGCTTGAGGTGATCATAGGCAACCTCCCATGTCTCCTCTGCGCGCCTGAACCAGTCGTCCACCGCAGGTGCCACGGTCTGACTGATGCCACAGCGCCAGAACCTGCTGGTACCTCAATACGCACTGGAAAGGGTAGAGGTTAGTGGAGAAGTGGCGGAGCGAGTTCTGCATCATCTCTGCCCAGGGCACGAACGCCGCCCACTCCCCCAGCTGGTCCTGGCAATAAGACCGCAGAAACCTGCCGACATCCTGGTTCACTCTCCAGCTGCCCAAAATGTCCGGAGAAATTATAGATAGCTCC
>NW_027005115.1:0-4319 GCF_036934945.1 Oncorhynchus masou masou
TCCTGTCATAGAGGCGGACCGAGCCGTCGCCCAGCCCCGCTGCGATGAGAGACCGCTGTGAGTCACATGACAGGCAAGTCACACAGCTGTCTGCCCCCGTTGGGATGTCCTGAACCTTCATCTCCCTCTCCGTGTCCCAGATCCTGATGACCCTCACGTCTCCAGAAGTCATCAGCAGCCCCGTCTCCTGCTCCCAGTCCACCACCATGCCTGCACCTCCCTGTCCCTTACTCCTGTCCAGACAGATGGAGACCCGCCTGGCCAGACCTCGGGTGGTGGGGAGCATGTCGGACAGGCCCTGCCACGCCGTCACCATCTCGGGGTTCCGTTGGTCCGCAAAGTTCTTCCAGATACGCAACGCCCCGTCATCTGTAGCAGTGAGCAGCAGGGAGTAGTCATGTCCGTTGAGGTACTCCATAGCTGTGATGCGGGTGTAGCGAGGGTTCCCGTTGTAGAAATAGTCCAACCTCTCTGCTTTCTCCCAGTCCCAGAAACAGATGCTGTCTTTGTCTGCCACGGCGATGCAGGGGTTGAAGGGGTGGAACTTGACCACGGAGGGAACGCCAGGGTTACGGTTGATGAAGATCTGGTCGTCCAGACGTGTCACGCCTCTCTGCGTGATCCGTTGACTCTGTTTTCGAACGCGGGCGTTCCTCAGGAACCTCCACTCCCTCTCTTTCCTCACCTGGCTCTCCACATCATGCTCTTCTGGGATCTTCATAACAGGCTGAGCAAAGTACTGTAGACAGGTTAGCATTCATGTAGGCCTTGTGACCTCCTGGGTCATCTGCATCATCCCCGGCCTGTTCAGAGCCGGAGGGCCCCGTGTCGAACATCTTGCGCGTGCGGGGGAACTGGTGGGAGTGGGGGGCCTGTCCGCCCAGCGTGGGGGTGTAGGGGGGTCGCGTGGGAGGCTGTTCACCTCCGCATGTCGGGGGTTTGGGCACCTCGTTAGTCAGACTGGAGCTGCTGGCACTGGGCATGGGGGGAGAACCACCTGCCTGGTGGATGTGTGCCCCCTTGCTGGTGGGGCTGGCAGGTGCCGACTGGGTGAGAGAGCCAGAGTCCAGGATCCTCTGGGGCCAAGCGTTCATAGTGGCCTGGGGAGACAGAGACAGAGACAGGGCCTTGTAGGCGATGCTGTTGAGGACCTTCATGGCCAGGTCGCACACCTCTGGGAACGGGTCGGCCGCCAGGTGCAGGAGAACCCTCCAGATCTGTGTGTAAACGCTGTTGAATGACACCCCTATGAGGGAGTTGAGGGAAGAGTAGGAGGACACTCGTTTCATCTTGTCGATGGTCTCAAAGGAGAGGATGTACTCGTCGTTGTCAGGGCTACCCAGGGTGCTGCTGGCACTGCTGCTGGTGCTCAGGTTACCTGGAGAGAACGTCACCGGACCACCCTCTTCGTTGAGGTTGAGGTTCTGCAGGCTCTTGTTGAGGTTGCGTGAGGTGGTGGCAGCTCTGATGTTGGTGTAGGAGTTGACTGAACGCAGCCGCGGGATGGCCGGGCTGTCGCACACTGGAGTCAGGTTACAGGGCTCTAAGGTGTTGGCAGTTGAGGGTACAGGGTAGTTCTTCTCCTCCTCCATGAACTGCAGGGCCACGGTGCAGAAGTTACCCTCGTACTGAACCACCAGGTGACTCAGAGCCACCACCAGCTCCTTGCGGACCACAGGGCTGCCGTCGTTGATGAGCTGTGCCAGCATCATGGCCACGTTGTGGTCAATGGTCGTAGAATGGTCCGTCCGCTCGGCCGAGTTGCCCACAAATGTCCCCAGGGCAAACACCGCCGCACAGCGCACCTCAGGTATGGGGTCGGACAGCAGGCTGTAGAGCTTCTCGTGGGCACTGTCCCTGACACCACACCAGCGGGCCGAGTCAAAGTTCTGCCAGATGCGTCCCAGGCAGATGGCCACCCACTGACGGAGCAGGGGATGAGGGTCAGAGAGCTGCTCCAGGCAGATGGCTATCAGGTTCCCCTGCAGACAGGCCTCCTGGCCTGTGGTGTAGCTGTTGACAATCACAGCCAGGATAAAGACAGCCATGGTGCGGTGCTCAGCAGGCATGTAGGGGTCGGCCAGGACAGACAGGAAGTACTTGTGTCCGTTGTCCTTTACCAGGTCTGCCTGACATGAGCTGTCCACAGCCAGGATCTTAGCCCAGATGAAGACCAGCAGGGGTCGGAGCTCCCGCGCAGAGCTCTGTAGCAGCTTCAACACGTAAGGGAAGATCCCTACGGAGAGGGCCAGACTGACGGCCCAGGGACCCAGGTCCAGGAAGCGGCCGAGCAGGTCCAGCACTCTCAGCCTGTGAACCTGACTCAAGAGGACCTGCAGTACGATGGGGAGCTGTTCGGGGGGGTTCCTGTTCTCCACTCCCATGGTCAGCCACACCTGGAACGCTGTCAGCTGCTCTGCAAAGAACGGACTGTGCCTGAAGGCGGTGCCCTCCTCAATGATGGTAGGCAGCTGAGAGAGACAGATGTCCACAGCCAGGTCCCATGCCTGCCACATGGCGTGCATGTATGTAGGTGGCAGGCGCGGACTGCTGACAGGGGTGCAGTTGTATGACCTCATTATCCTCTCGGCCAACAGGAAGTTGCGGAATAAACTGGCCACCAACAGGTCCTGACGAAAGAGCTTCTGGAAAAGATCTCTGGGCAGCACGTTCCAGGCGATAGTGTCAGTGATAGCAGTGAAGATCCAGTTGAGCTCTCCCAGTGGGGTGCGTCTGTCATTCAGTCTCCCAGGTATCTTCTCAATGAGGTCCAACGTCACTCCTGGCACCAGCTTGGCACTTTTCTGCATGCAAAACCAGCGCAGGGCGATCTTGATGGGCGTGGTGAGGCAGGAGGTGAAGAGGTCAGCGGGGAGGTCAGGGTTCATGGGCAATAGCTCCGAGGCCTCGCAGGCAGCCAGCTGGATACAGTTCTTCATGGAGGGGGGGAGAGGCATCTGGGCCAGGGGGTGGTTAGGGTTAATGGCTGCCACCTCCAACTCCTGCTCTCTCTGCAGGGCGAACTGTTTGAAAGACTTGACGATGATGCCAGCGTTGGAGCAGTCGTAAACGAAGATAGAGGGGCTGCCCATCCACGTCTGGAGGTCGTACACAGACAGAGGGATGTACTGGGTGTAGTTCTTGTTGAAGACCCAGATCTCTCCGTTGACGGTGGGTCGAGGGACCCCGTGTCCATTGTAGTGGAAGAGGACACGCTCCTCCTTGGCATTGCGTCTCAAGGACGTACACAGCTTCTTCACCTCGTCTACGGGTCCAGGGTTCAAGTCCCTGTTCAGGCGCCAATTCTGTAGCGGTATTTATTAGAGAGGGGTAAAGAAAGATTTTGTTCGGGCGCCAGGCAGGTATTAACCATGCCGAAAGGAAAAGAGTAGAATAGAGAGAGTACCACTACCAGACCCACACACATCAGCAGAAGAGACTGCCTAGAGTGTAGCCTGTTTACCAGATAGCCAGTGGAGAGAAAAGAGAATACACACCATATAAAACCCACATCACAGCACAGGGGTAACCCCAACAAAATACTTCATACAATAATACTAATAATGGCAAGAGCAGATTAACAGCATCTTCATACAAATACGAACCCAGTCATCAACAGGGATTTTTAATAAATATATTATTTTCTAGTGGATGAGTGCAGAGGGTATGAATGTGGGGGGGGTGTTCATCGACACAACAAAGGCCTTAAAAATGTCCACAGTCTTCTCGGCCACATGTCATTAGTACACACCTCACCTCAATACAGTTCACATAACAATACACAACTTGCAAGCAACCTCCCTTTAAACTAAAATGTCCATCAAAATACTTGTGGCAGGGGCAATAATAATCCAGCTCTAATGAACTTCAATGGGAAGTGCATTTGAAAAATGAAGAGAGTCTGTTGCAGGGTAAAGCACTGGAACGAGAGGGAAGAAAGAGAGAAAAGAAATCTTAGCTGTGGTCTTCAGGCCTGCCGGTGTACGGTCTGACTGTCCGATGGTTTGTTGGTTTGTATGGTAAAGCTTCGCAACAATGTTGCTACTAATCCATGCGATCCATAACGGGCGCGGTCCCAAACAAAAACAACCACGATCTAAAGCGATCACACCGATGATTGAGTTAAATACTTTATAAACTACAAACGCTGAAAAACAAACAAAACTTCTGCAGCACAGCACACACAATCAAACTGTCGCGCCAGCCAAGAGCCCCTCCCCAAAGAGCTGAATGAGCTCTCTTTATCTCCTCCTTCCTTAGTGCTCATGCGCTCTTAAAGTGGCAGTGCACGGTGAAGGCTCCGAGCAGATTTCGCCACA
>NW_027005116.1:0-4319 GCF_036934945.1 Oncorhynchus masou masou
TTTATGACATCAAAGGTATGGCAGCTATGGAGAATCATTTTCAAAACAATGTCCAAAGCGGGAAATCATTGGATGATTCATTCGATTCTATGCAATTTCATCTTTGAGGACTGAGCATGGAAGCAAACTATTACACAACCCTGAACTCAGTAACCCCACCCCAGTTTCAGAAGAGATATCAAACCATATCTGGTCATATTGTATTACATCCATCACAACTGGACAGTGATGGATGGCTATATGGAGCATCCTTGTCCATCATGTTCAGTGTGTTAGTGCTCTCACCACAGCGAGGCAGCAGCCTCCACTGAGCAGCTCAGCAGCCTCATTTACATTTACATTTACATTTAAGTCATTTAGCAGACGCTCTTATCCAGAGCGACTTACAAATTGGTGAATTCACCTTCTGACATCCAGTGGAACAGCCACTTTACAATAGTGCATCTAAATCATTAAGGGGGGTGGTGAGAAGGGGATTACTTATCCTATCCTAGGTATTCCTTGAAGAGGTGGGGTTTCAGGTGTCTCCGGAAGGTGGTGATTGACTCCGCTGTCCTGGCGTCGTGAGGAGTTTGTTCCACCATTGGGGGCCAGAGCAGCGAACAGTTTTGACTGGGCTGAGCGGGAACTGTATGCTTCCTCAATGGTAGGGAGGCGAGCAGGCCAGAGGTGGATGAACGCAGTGTCCTTGTTTGGGTGTAGGGCCTGATCAGAGCCTGGAGGTACTGCGGTGCCGTTCCCCTCACAGCTCCGTAGGCAAGCACCATGGTCTTGTAGCGGATGCGAGCTTCAACTCAGCCAGTGGAGAGAGCGGAGGAGCGGGAGACGTGGAGAGAGAACTTGGGAAGGTTGAACACCAGACGGGCACGGCGTTCTGGATGAGTTGTAGGGGTTTAATGGCACAGGCAGGAGCCCAGCCAACAGCGAGTTGCAGTAATCAGACGGGAGATGACAAGTGCCTGGATTAGGACCTGCGCCGCTTCCTGTGTGAGGCAGGGTCGTACTCTGCGGATGTTGTAGAGCATGAACCTACAGGAACGGGCCACCGCCATGATGTTGGTTGAGAACGACAGGGTGTTGTCCAGGATCACGCCAAGGTTCTTAGCGCTCTGGAGGAGGACACAATGGAGTTGTCAACCGTGATGGCGAGATCATGGAACGGGCAGTCCTTCCCCGGGAGGAAGAGCAGCTCCGTCTTGCCGAGGTTCAGCTTGAGGTGGTGATCCGTCATCCACACTGATATGTCTGCCAGACATGCAGAGATGCGATTTGCCACCTGGTCATCAGAAGGGGAAAGGAGATTAATTGTGTGTCGTCTGCATAGCAATGATAGGAGAGACCATGTGAGGTTATGACAGAGCCAAGTGACTTGGTGTATAGCGAGAATAGGAGAGGGCCTAGAACAGAGCCCTGGGGGACACCAGTGGTGAGGCGGCGGGAGACAGATTCTCGCCACGCCTGGTAGGGAGCGACCTGTCAGGTAGGACGCAATTCAAGCGTGGGCCGCGCCGAGATGCCCAACTCGGAGAGGGTGGAGAGGAGGATCTGATGGTTCACAGTATCGAAGGCAGCCGATAGGTCTAGAAGGATGAAAGCAGAGGAGAGAGAGTTAGCTTTAGCAGTGCGGAGCGCTCCGTGATGCAGAGAAGAGCAGTCTCAAAGTTGAATGACTAGTCTTGAAACCTGACTGATTTGGATCAAGAAGGTCATTCTGAGAGAGATAGCGGGAGAGCTGGCCAAGGACGGCACGTTCAAGAGTTTTGGAGAGAAAAGAAAGAAGGATACTGGTCTGTAGTTGTTGACATCGGAGGATCGAGTTGTAGGTTTCAGAAGGGGTGCAACTCTGCTCTCTTGAAGACGGAAGGGACGTAGCCAGCGGTCAGGGATGAGCTTGATGAGCGAGGTGAGGTAAGGGAGAAGGTCCCCGGAAATGGTCTGGAGGAGAGAGGAGGGGATAGGGTCGGCAGGCAGGTTGTTGGGCGGCCGGTCGTCACAAGAAGCGAGATTTCATCTGGAGAGAGAGGGGAGAAAGAGGTCAGAGCACAGGGTAGGGCAGTGTGAGGCAGAACCAGCGGTGTCGTTTGACTTAGCAAACGAGGATCGGATGTCACGACCTTCTTTTTTCAAAATGGTTGACGAAGTCTCATCTGCAGAGAGGGAGGAGGGGGGAGGGAGGGAGGGTTCAGGAGGGAGGAGAAGGTGGCAAAAGAGCTTCCTAGGGTTAGAGGCAGATGCTTGGAATTTAGAGGTGGGAGAAAGTGGCTTTAGCAGCAGAGACAGAGGAGAAAAAATGTAGAGAGGAGGGAGTGAAAGGATGCCAGGTCCGCAGGGAGGCGGAGTTTTCCTCCATTTCCCGCTCAGCTGCCCGGAGCTCTGTTCTGTGAGCTCGCAATGAGTCATCGAGCCACGGAGGCGGGGGGAGGACCCGGGCCGGCCCTGGAGGATAGGGGACATAGAGAGTCAAAGGATGCAGAAAGGGAAGTGAGGAGGTTTGAGGAGGCAGAGTCAGGAGAAAGGTTGGAGAAGGTATGAGCAGAGGGAAGAGATGATAGGATGGAAGAGGAAAGAGTAGCGGGGGAGAGAGAGCGAAGGTTGGGACGGCGCGATACCATCCGAGTAGGGGCAGTGTGGGAAGTGTTGGATGAGAGCGAGAGGGAAAAGGATACAAGGTAGTGGTCGGAGACTTGGAGGGGGAGTTGCAGTGAGGTTAGTGGAAGAACAGCATCTAGTAAAGATGAGGTCGAGGCGTATTGCCTGCCTTGTGAGTAGGGGGGAAGGTGAGAGGGTGAGGTCAAGAGGAGAGGAGTGGAAAGAAGGAGGCAGAGAGGAATGAGTCAAAGGTAGACGTGGGGGAGGTTAAAGTCGCCCAGGACTGTGAGAGGTGAGCCGTCCTCAGGAAAGGAGTTTATCAAGGCATCAAGCTCATACATGAACTCTCCGAGGGAACCTGGAGGGCGATAAATGATAAGAATGTTAAGCTTGAAAGGGCTTGGCAACTGTGACAGCATGGAATTCAAAGGAGGCGATAGATAGATGGGTAAGGGGAGAGAGAGAATGACCACTTGGGAGAGATGAGGATCCCGGTGCCACCACCCCGCTGACCAGAAGCTCTCGGGGTGTGCGAGAACACGTGGGCGGACGAAGAGAGAGCAGTAGGAGTAGCAGTGTTATCTGTGGTGATCCATGTTTCCGTCAGTGCCAGGAAGTCGAGGGACTGGAGGGAGGCATAGGCTGAGATGAACTCTGCCTTGTTGGCCGCAGATCGGCAGTTCCAGAGGCTACCGGAGACCAGGAACTCCACGTGGGTCGTGCGCGCTGGGACCACCAGATTAGGGTGGCCGCGGCCACGCGGTGTGGAAGCGTTTGTATGGTCTGTGCAGAGAGGAGAGAACAGGGATAGATAGACACATAGTTAACAGGGTACAGAAGAGGCTACGCTAATGCAAAGGAGATTGGAATGACAAGTGGACTACACGTCTCGAATGTTCAGAAAGTTAAGCTTACGTAGCAAGAATCTTATTGACTAAAATGATTGAAATGATACAGTACTGCTGGAGTAGGCTAGCTGGTAGTGGCTGCGATGTTGACACTACACTAATCAAGTCGTTCCGTCGAGTGTAATAGTTTCTACAGTGCTGCTATTCGGGGGCTAGCTGGCTAGCTAGCAAGGTTGATTGCGTTCCGTTACTTTAAAAGAACGACAATAGCTGGCTGGCTAACCTAGAAAATCGCTCTAGGCTACACAATTGTCTTAGATACAAAGACGGCTATGTAGCTAGCTAGCTACGATCAAACAAAACAAACCGTTGTACTGTAATAGTTACTACAGTGCTGCTATTCGGGGGCTAGCTGGCTAGCTACGTTAGAAGAACGACAATAGCTGGCCAGCTAACCTAGAAAATCGCTCTAGGCTACACAATTGTCTTAGATACAAAGACGGCTATGTAGCTAGCTAGCTACGATCAAACAAAACAAACCGTTGTACTGTAATAGTTACTACAGTGCTGCTAATCAGGGGGCTAGCTGGCTAGCTACGTTAGAAGAACGACAATAGCTGGCCAGCTAACCTAGAAAATCGCTCTAGACTACACAATTGTCTTAGATACAAAGACGGCTATGTAGCTGGCTAGCTACGATCAAACAAATCAAACCGTTGTACTGTAATGAAGTGAAATGAAAATGTGATACTACCTGTGGAGCGACGGAATGATGACCGGGTAGTTGGAGTTCAATTCGGTAGAGGTTGGCTAGCTGTTGGCTAGCTAGCTAGCAACATTTCCTACGTTAAGGACGACAAATAGCTGGCTAGCTAACCTCGG
>NW_027005117.1:0-4319 GCF_036934945.1 Oncorhynchus masou masou
TCTTCCTCTACTCACTCCTTCCCACCCCATCTATCTCCCTTCCTCTGCCTCTACTCACTCCTTCCCACCCCATCTATCTCCCTGTTCTCTTTCCTCTACTCACTCCTTCCCCACCCCCATCTATCTCCCTTTCTCTTCCTCTACTCACTCCTTCCCACCCCATCTATCTCCCTTTCTCTTCCTCTACTCACTCCTTCCCACCCCATCTATCTCCCGTTCTCTTCCTCTACTCACTCCTTCCCATCCCATCTATCTCCCTGTTCTCTTTCTCTACTCACTCCTCCTCACCCCATCTATCTCGCTTTCTCCTCCTCTACTCACTCCTTCCCACCCCATCTATCTCCCTTCCTCTTTCTCTACTCACTCCTTCCCAACCCATCTATCTCGCTTTCTCTTCCTCTACTCAACCTTCCCACCCCATCTATCTCCCTTTCTCTTCCTCTACTCACTCCTTCCCACACCCATCTATCTCCCTGTTCTCTTCCTCTACTCACTCCTTCCCACCCCATCTATCTCCCTTTCTCTTCCTCTACTCACTCCTTCCCACCCCATCTATATCCCTTTCTCTTTCTCTACTCACTCCTTCCCACCCCATCTATCTCCCTTCCTATGCCTATACTCACTCCTTCCCAACCCATCTATCTCCCTGTTCTCTTTCTCTACTCACTCCTCCCCACCCCATCTATCTCCCTTCCTCTTTCTCTACTCACTCCTTCCCAACCCATCTATCTCCCTTTCTCTTACACTACTCACTCCTTCCCACCCCATCTATCTCCCTTCCTCTTCCTCTACTCACTCCTTCCCACCTCATCTATCTCCCCCTCTGCCTCATACTCACTCCTTCCCACCCCATCTATCTCCCTTTCTCTTCCTCTACTCACTCCTTCCCACCCCATCTATCTCCCTTTCTCTTCCTCTACTCACTCCTTCCCACCCCATCTATCTCCCTTTCTCTTCCTCTACTCACTCCTTCCCACCCCATCTATCTCCCTGTTCTCTTCCCTTACTCACTCCTTCCCACCCCATCTATCTCCCTTCTCTTCCTCTACTCACTCCTTCCCCAACCCATCTATCTCCCTGTTCTCTTCCTCTGCTCACTCCTTCCCATCCCATCTATCTCCCTGTTCTCTTTCTCTACTCACTCCTTCCCACCCCATCTATCTCCCTTCCTCTTTCTCTACTCACTCCTTCCCACCCCATCTATCTCCCTTTCTCTTCCTCTACTCACTCCTTTCCACCCCATCTATCTCCCTTTCTCTTCCTCTACTCACTCCTTCCCACCCCATCTATCTCCCTTTCTCTTCCTCTACTCACTCCTTCCCACCCCATCTATCTCCCTTTCTCTACTCATTCCTTCCCAACCCATCTATCTCCCTTTCTCTTCCTCTACACACTCCTTCCCACCCCATCTATCTCCCTGTTCTCTTCCTCTACTCACTCCTTCCCACCCCATCTATCTCCCTTCCTCTGCCTATACACACTCCTTCCCACCCCATCTATCTCCCTTCCTCTGCCTATACTCACTCCTTCCCACCCCATCAATCTTCCTTTCTCTTCCTCTACTCACTCCTTCCCACCCAATCTATCTCCCTTTCTCTACTCATTCCTTCCCACCCCATCTATCTCCCTTCCTCTGCCTATACTCACTCCTTCCCACCCCATCTATCTCCCTTCCTCTGCCTATACTCACTCCTTCCCACCCCATCTATCTCCCTTCCTCTGCCTATACTCACTCCTTCCCACCCCATCTATCTCCCTTTCTCTTCCTCTACTCACTCCTTCCCACCCCATCTATCTCCCTTTCTCTTCCTCTACTCACTCCTTCCCACCCCATCTATCTACCTTCCTCTTCCTCTACTCACTCCTTCCCACCCCATCTATCTCCCTGTTCTCTTCCTCTACTCACTCCTTCCCACCCCATCTATCTCCCATCCTCTGCCTATACTCACTCCTTCCCACCCCATCTATCTCCCTATCTCTGCCTATACTCACTCCTTCCCACCCCATCAATCTTCCTTTCTCTTCCTCTACTCACTCCTTCCCACCCAATCTATCTCCTCTTTCCTCTACTCACTCCTTCCCACCCCATCTATCTCCCTTTCCTCTGCCTCATACTCACTCCTTCCCACCCCATCTATCTCCCTTTCTCTTCCTCTACTCACTCCTTCCCACCCCATCTATCTCCCGTTCTCTTCCTCTACTCACTCCTTTCCACCCCATCTATCTCCCTTTCTCTTCCTCTACTCACTCCTCCCCACCCCATCTATCTCCCTTCCTCTTCCTCTACTCACTCCTTCCCACCCAATCTATCTCCCTTTCTCTACTCATTCCTTCCCACCCCATCTATCTCCCTTCCTCTGCCTATACTCACTCCTTCCCACCCCATCTATCTCCCTGTTCTCTTCCTCTACTCACTCCTTCCCACCCCATCTATCTCCCTTCCTCTGCCTATACTCACTCCTTCCCACCCCATCTATCTCCCTTCCTCTGCCTATACTCACTCCTTCCCACCCCATCTATCTCCCTTTCTCTTCCTCTACTCACTCCTTCCCACCCCATCTATCTCCCTTTCTCTACTCATTCCTTCCCACCCCATCTATCTCTCTTCCTCTGCCTATACTCACTCCTTCCCACCCCATCTATCTCCCTTCTCTCTGCCTCTACTCACTCCTTCCCACCCCATCTATCTCCCTTTCTCTTCCTCTACTCACTCCTTCCCACCCCATCTATCTCCCGTTCTCTTCCTCTACTCACTCCTTCCCACCCCATCTATCTCCCTTTCTCTTCCTCTACTCACTCCTTTCCACTACAATCTATCTACCTTTCTCTTCCTCTACTTACTCCTTCCCACCCCATCTATCTCCCTGTTCTCTTCCTCTACTCACTCCTTCCCACCCCATCTATCTCCCTGTTCTCTTCCTCTACTCACTCCTTCCCACCCCATCTATCTCCCTTCCTCTGCCTATACTCACTCCTTCCCACCCCATCTATCTCCCTTTCTCTTCCTCTACTCACTCCTTCCCACCCCATCTATCTCCCTTTCTCTTCCTCTACTCACTCCTTCCCACCCCATCTATCTCCCTTTCTCTTCCTCTACTCACTCCTTCCCACCCCATCTATCTCCCTTCCTCTTCCTCTACTCACTCCTTCCCACCCCATCTATCTCCCTGTTCTCTTCCTCTACTCACTACTTCCCACCCCATCTATCTCCCATCCTCTGCCTATACTCACTCCTTCCCACCCCATCTATCTCCCTATCTCTGCCTATACTCACTCCTTCCCACCCCATCAATCTCCCTTTCTCTTCCTCTACTCACTCCTTCCCACCCAATCTATCTCCCTTTCTCTACTCATTCCTTCCCACCCCATCTATCTCCCTTCCTCTGCCTATACTCACTCCTTCCCACCCCATCTATCTCCCTTCCTCTTCCTATACTCACTCCTTCCCACCCCATCTATCTCCCTTTCTCTTCCTCTACTCACTCCTTCCCACCCCATCTATCTCCCTTCCTCTGCCTATACTCACTCCTTCCCACCCCATCTATCTCCCTTTCTCTTCCTCTACTCACTCCTTCCCACCCCATCTATCTCCCGTTCTCTTCCTCTACTCACTCCTTCCCACCCCATCTATCTCCCTTTCTCTTCCTCTACTCACTCCTTCCCACCCCATCTATCTCCCTTTCTCTTCCTCTACTCACTCCTTCCCACCCCATCTATCTCCCTTCCTATGCCTATACTCACTCCTTCCCAACCCATCTATCTCCCTTTCTCTACTCATCTCTCTTCCCACCCCATCTATCTCCCTTTCTCTCCTCTACTCACTCCTTCCCACCCCATCTATCTCCCTTCCTCTGCCTATACTCACTCCTTCCCACCCCATCTATCTCCCTTTCCTCTGCCTATACTCACTCCTTCCCACCCCATCTATCTCCCGTTCCTCTTCCTCTACTCACTCCTTCCCACCCCATCTATCTCCCTTCTCTGCTTACTCATTCCTTCCCACCCCATCTATCTCCCTTCCTCTGCCTATACTCACTCCTTCCCACCCCATCTATCTCCCTTTCTCTTCATCTACTCACTCCTTCCCACCCCATCTATCTCCCTGTTCTCTTCCTCTACTCACTCCTTCCCACCCCATCTATCTCCCTTTCTCTTCCTCTACTCACTCCTTCCCACCCCATCTATCTCCCTTTCTCTTCCTCTACTCACTCCTTCCCACCCCATCTATCTCCCTTTCTCTTCCTCTACTCACTCCTTCCCACCCCATCTATCTCCCTTTCTCTTCCTCTACTCACTCCTTCCCACCCCATCTATCTCCC
>NW_027005118.1:0-4317 GCF_036934945.1 Oncorhynchus masou masou
ACACTACACTACACCACGACTGATACACTACACTACACTACACCACAGTACACTACACTACAGTATACAGTACACAACAATACACTATAATACACTACACTACAATACTACAATAACCTACACTGCACTACAATACAATACACTACACTACAATACACAACAATACACTACACTACAGTACACTAAACTACAGTACACTTTAATACACTTTAATACACTACAATACACCACACTAGAGAATACAGTACACTACAGTACTACAGTACACTTTAATACACTTTAATACACTACAATACACCACACTACAATACACTACAATACACTACGCTACACTAGACAACCAATACACTACACAGTACACTACAGTACAATTTAATACACTTTAATACACTACAATACACCACACTACAATACACTACAATACACCACACTACAATAGACAGCAATACACTACACTACACAGCAATGCACTACCGACAATACACAACAATACACTACAATACACTCCCCTACACTACACTACCTGACACTACACTACAATAACCAACACTACAATACAATACACTACAATAGACAACAATACACTACACCACAATACACTACACAACAATACACTACACCACAATACACTACACTACAATACACAACAATACACTACACTACAGTACACTGCAGTACACTTTAATATCAAATCAAATTTCAAATCAAATCAAATTTATTTATATAGCCCTTCGTACATCAGCTGATATCTCAAAGTGCTGTACAGAAACCCAGCCTAATACACAACAATACACTACAATACACCACACTACAATACACCACACTACAATACACTACACTACAATAGACAACAATACACTACACTACACTGCAATACACTACAATACACTACACTACAATAGACAACAATACACTACACTACACTGCAATAGACTACACTACAATACACAACAATACACTACACTATACGACACTACACTACACAACAATACACTACACTACAATAAACAACTCTACACTACACTACAATACACAACAAGACACTACACTACAATAAACTACACTACAATACACTACACTACACTACACAACAATACACTACACTACAATAAACTACACTACAATACACTACACTACAATACACTACACTACAATACACAACAATACACTACACTACATTAGACAACAATACACTACACCACAATAAACTACACTACAATACACAACAATACACCACACTACAATACACTACACAACACTACAATAGACAACAATACACTACACTTCACCACAATAAACTACACTACAATACACAACAATACACCGCACTACAAAACACTACACTACACTACAATACACTACAATAGACAACACTACATTACACTACACTCCACTACACCGTAATACACTACACTATACTACAGTACACTACACTACACTACATAACAATACACTACAATACACTACAGAAAAATACACTACACTACACTACACTAGACAACAATACACTACACTTCAAATCACTACATCACAATACACAACAATACAATACACTACACTAAAATACACGACAATACAGTACACTACTCTACAATACACTACACTGCAATACACTACACTACAATACACTACACTGCAATACACTACACTACAATACACTACACTACACTAAAATACACTACAGTACAATACACTACACTACAATACACAACAATGCAATACCCTACACTACAATACATCACAATACACAACAATACACTACAATACACTACACTAAAATACACTACAATACACTCACTACACTACAATAGACAACAATACACTACAATACGCTAAATTACACTACAATAGACAACAATACACTACACTACAATACACTACACCACAATACACAACAATACAATACACTACAATACACTACTACACACTACAATACACTACACTACAATACACTACGCCACACTACATTACACTACACTACAACACACTACACTACTCTAAAATTCACTACAGTACAATACACTACACTACAATACACAAGAATACACTACGCCACACTACAATACACTACACTACAACACACTACACTACACTAAAATACACTACAGTACAATACAGTACACTACAATACACAACAATACACTACACTGCACTACAATACACTGCACTACAATGCACTACACTACACCACACACGACTACACCACACTACACTACACTACACCTGGCCTGTCTCCCCCTGTCTGGTACAGGTACCTACACTACACTACACCTGGCCTGTCTCCCCCTGTCTGGTACAGGTACCTCCACTACACTACACCTGGCCTGTCTCCCCCTGTCTGGTACAGGTACCTACACTACACTACACCTGGCCTGTCTCCCCCTGTCTGGTACAGGTACCTCCACTACACTACACCTGGCTGTCTCCCCCTGTCTGGTACAGGTACCTACACTACACTACACCTGGCCTGTCTCCCGTCTGGTACAGGTACCTCCACTACACTACACCTGGCCTGTCTCCCCCTGTCTGGTACAGGTACCTCCACTACACTACACCTGGCCTGTCTCCCCCTGTCTGGTACAGGTACCCCCACTACACTCACCCCTCTCTCCCTGGTCTGTCTCCCCCTGTCTGGTACAGGTACCCCCACTACACTCACCCCTCTCTTCCTGGTCTGTCTCCCCCTGTCTGGTACAGGTACCTACACTACACTACACCTGGCCTGTCTCCCCCTGTCTGGTACAGGTACCTACACTACACTACACCTGGCCTGTCTCCTCCTGTCTGGTACAGGTACCTCCACTACACTACACCTGGCCTGTCTCCCCCTGTCTGGTACAGGTACCTACACTACACTACACCTGGCCTGTCTCCCCCTGTCTGGTACAGGTACCTCCACTACACTACACCTGGCCTGTCTCCCCCTGTCTGGTACAGGTACCTACACTACACTACACCTGGCCTGTCTCCCCCTGTCTGGTACAGGTACCTCCACTACACTACACCTGGCCTGTCTCCCCCTGTCTGGTACAGGTACCCCCACTACACTCACCCCTCTCTCCCTGGTCTGTCTCCCCCTGTCTGGTACAGGTACCCCCACTACACTCACCCCTCTCTCCCTGGTCTGTCTCCCCCTGTCTGGTACAGGTACCCCCACTACACTCACCCCTCTCTTCCTGGTCTGTCTCCCTCTGTCTGGTACAGGTACCTCCACTACACTACACCTGGCATGTCTCCCCCTGTCTGGTACAGGTACCTACACTACACTACACCTGGCCTGTCTCCTCCTGTCTGGTACAGGTACCTCCACTACACTACACCTGGCCTGTCTCCCCCTGTCTGGTACAGGTACCTACACTACACTACACCTGGCCTGTCTCCCCCTGTCTGGTACAGGTACCTCCACTACACTACACCTGGCCTGTCTCCCCCTGTCTGGTACAGGTACCCCCACTACACTCACCCCTCTCTTCCTGGTCTGTCTCCCCCTGTCTGGTACAGGTACCTACACTACACTACACCTGGCCTGTCTCCCCCTGTCTGGTACAGGTACCTACACTACACTACACCTGGCCTGTCTCCTCCTGTCTGGTACAGGTACCTCCACTACACTACACCTGGCCTGTCTCCCCCTGTCTGGTACAGGTACCTACACTACACTACACCTGGCCTGTCTCCCCCTGTCTGGTACAGGTACCTCCACTACACTACACCTGGCCTGTCTCCCCCTGTCTGGTACAGGTACCTCCACTACACTACACCTAGCCTGTCTCCCCCTGTCTGGTACAGGTAACTACACTACACCTGGCCTGTCTCCCCCTGTCTGGTACAGGTACCTCCACTACACTACACCTGGCATGTCTCCCCCTGTCTGGTACAGGTACCTCCACTACACTACACCTGGCCTGTCTCCCCCTGTCTGGTACAGGTACCTCCACTACACTACACCTGGCATGTCTCCCCCTGTCTGGTACAGGTACCTACACTACACTACACCTGGCCTGTCTCCTCCTGTCTGGTACAGGTACCTCCACTACACTACACCTGGCCTGTCTCCCCCTGTCTGGTACAGGTACCTACACTACACTACACCTGGCCTGTCTCCCCCCTGTCTGGTACAGGTACCTCCACCTACTACACCTGGCCTGTCTCCCCCTGTCTGGTACAGGTACCCCCACTACACTCACCCCTCTCTTCCTGGTCTGTCTCCCCCTGTCTGGTACAGGTACCTACACTACACTCACCCCCTCTTCCTGGTCTGTCTCCCCCTGTCTGGTACAGGTACCTACCTCTACTACACCCTGGCCTGTCTCCTCC